>NW_013668228.1:151388-162273 GCF_000517525.1 Limulus polyphemus
AGTTACTTGTAGTACCTTAATGTCCTTATGACTGCACACTCGTTTTAGTTACTTGTGGTACCTATATTTCTTTATGACTACATAATTGTTTTAGCTACTGCTGGTACCTTAATGTCCTTATGACTACACACTCGTTTTAGTTATTTATGGTACCTTAATGTCCTTATGACTACACACTCGTTTTAGTTACTTATGGTACCTTAATGGCCTTATGACTACATACTCGTTTCAGTTACTTATGGTACCTTAATGGCCTTATGACTACATACTCGTTTCAGTTACTTGTAGTACCTTAATGTCCTTATGACTACATACTTATTTTACATACTGTGAACTATTGGTATATAGGTTTTGTTATATTTAATAAATATCTTGATTTCTCTATCATTATGGATATTTTATCTCATACTGAAAGAAGTTTCAAGTCCTTTTGTTTTTTAAACACTGTGTTCTATGTTTGGGTAAATTTATCCAATTTTATATGCTCTTCATCTTTCTATCTGTAATTGTTCATTTGAGTATTTTTTTCCAGTGTTTGTTTTGTTTAATTTTATTTAAATCGAAGGGGATTTAGAAACATATTTCTTATTTTTTATTTCATTACTATATTTTATGATCTTGGGTCTTTAGGTTTGATTTATGATATTGATGTTTTGAATTATATACCAAGATCTTTTCTATTTTTAAATTTAAGAGTTATCTTAACAGCGTTTTCTTATTTGCGATAATTCGATACTTTGTTTTTAATATATGCTTACATATAGTTCAATATATGCTTGTATATAGTTCAATATATGCATACTATAATATCTGCTTAGAACATCAGAATGAGCATAAACTAGTGAAAGATTAAAACTTTTGATAGTTCCGTTGGAAGCCACTAGGTGTCTGATTGATTTACATCTTAGACAGGATAAAAAACACCAGTAACTGAATCCCGGATGACGTCACTGAACTAAAACGGTTTACTTCCTAACCAAGATTGAAAACTCTGTGTTTATTTCTAATATGACAAGTAAAAAGTGCTCGTCAAGCAAGCAACGACAACATGAACACGACAGATGCCATCCAGTCACCAGTCAGCACCAAGATTTGATAACATCAAGTGAAGTCAATCCTGCAGAAAATAATGAGTTGGAAATGTATAAAAACGACGTCTTAGTAACACCATCCTTACGAAGTAGTGTCTGCTCCGAGATTGTTAGAATCGAACAATTTCCTGAAGAATATGAAACGAATATTGGAAGGATTGTCAAGAAGTTTGAGGTAAGTTTAGCAACACCTTCTTTACAAAGATTGTACTGTTTCTGGTAAGTAGTCAAGTTTAAATCCAACACCATTCTTCATTTACTAGCTTTCTGGCCTTATCTGTACACTGACGTATCTACTCTTTCCAAAAGTTTCTATTTCTATCACCATATCTATTAGTGACTGCTAATGAAGATATTCCTTGTATATCTTTTCACGAATTTTTTGCTTATCGAATTTAATTTCTCTATCTGTTCTTACCTATAAGTTTATACCAGAGTAAGTTAATTGGTGTAGGAACTTATAAACTTGTATTTGTGATTTAGTGAATGAAGGTGAATGTTTCAAACAGGCGGTGAGACAGTGGACCCAGAGGAAGAGACACCAGAGGGAACTGGAACGTCCAGACTCCTTCCTCCAAAAGTTTGCCATAGGTGATATAGCTGATGGACATGAGAAAGACAAGAGTAAAAACAATTGTGAAAGGTGATTATTGTTACTACTTTCAACCAGAATATCTACATTTTAATGTTTCCCCTTTGTGAAAAGTTTCTATAGATTTCCTTACTTGCGGATGTTTGATACCTGATAAAAATACAACCTCTATTAAACCTGGTTTTATTTAGGCTGTTCCAAAAATTTTTTACATATCTGTAGAACTTACATGTTTCACATGTCTTGTAATAATAATACTTAATACATAGATTATTGTTTCTATATAACTGTGTTACTGGCTTGTGGTAAACATCACGTTAGGTTATTGTTTCTGTATAACTGTGTTACCGGCTTGTGGTAAACATCACGTTAGGTTATTGTTTCTGTATAACTGTGTTACTGACTAGAGGTAGACATCACGTTAGGTTATTTTTCTGTATAACTGCTAGTGGTTGTTGATAGACATCACGTTAGATTATTTTTATGTATAACTAAGTTGCTGGCTAGTGGTAGATATTGCATTGGGTTCTTGTTTCTGTATAACTGTGTTACTGTCTGTTGATAAACTTATGTTCTTCTGCTATTAGTTTTTATTTTACTTTGTAACTAGTTTATATCGGAAACTATTTGACTAAGTACAACAAAAATGTATTCTACTATTATCATGTATTTACTGTGTAGATTTCATCCAGCAGTGATGTTGATATTTCGATTTCTTTAGAAGCTACCAAACCCGAACGTTTGTCATGGATCCAACATGTAACCTACACTATCATTGGCTGGCTGTCATCACCCTAGCCGTCCTCTACAATACTATCTTTATTATTGGTCGCAGCGTCTTCTGGAAGCTACAAAACCTCCAGCCTGTCCTGTGGTATCTTCTGGACTATGTGTGTGATGGTATTTATGTATTGGACATGGTATTTCAAGCCAGGACCGGTAAATTTCTTAAGTTTATTTCCTATGTGTCTTGGTACACATAATAGGTTGGGAAACACTGACAGGAGAAGTGTGTTGTATCTCGGGATATGGGAGAAGTGTGTTGTAACTCGGGGTTTGAGAGAAGTGTGTTGTATCTCGGGGTTTGGGAGAAGTGTGTTGTATCTCGGGGTTTGGGAGAAGTGTGTTGTATCTCGGGATATGGGAGAAGTGTGTTGTATCTCGGGATATGGGAGAAGTGTGTTGTAACTCGGGGTTTGAGAGAAGTGTGTTGTAACTCGGGGTTTGAGAGAAGTGTGTTGTATCTCGGGGTTTGGGAGAAGTGTGTTGTATTTTAGAATCTAGAAACAGTTAAGTGGTTTGTATAACCGAAATTTTCTTGATCTAGAATTTCGTACGAGGGACTTGGAGGACTGAAATCCTTTATCTTCTATATTTTCAACTATTTATATTACCATTGTTTAGGATTGAAATGAAAGTTCTGTACCACAGTCAGTGATATTTCCATTGTTTAGGGCTAAAACAAAGATTTTATACCACAGTGACAGTTTTTTACCTTTTCAATTTAATAAGAATTTAATTCATCTGGTCTATAACATAGTTGGTTCATTTTCTGGATTCTATGAAGAAACACATAATATAAAAGTTACTTACAAAAAAATAATAATTTTCCTGTACAGTTAATTGATAGTATTATCAAAAATTATTAAAAAGCTCCGTACATTTCAAAAATCAGTAAACCTGTTGAAATAATTTACTGTATTTTACATTTTACTGGTAAACATGTTATAGAATTGAAGAAAAAGATGACAGTGATTTTGAATAACAAAATTTTCCACACATTAAGTTTAGAATTGTTCCCAAACCGATATGTCGTATGTGTAATTATTTGAAATTTAAAGACAGGATCTGAAAAACACATCGCTCTTACGTCATCTACACATTTACATGTCTAAGTTATAACCATGGTTATGTGGGCTCTAAAATTTGTTGTTTGAGCTCAAGAATTAAAGGCCATGCGCAAAATACAATAAGGAAAGCTTGTGGATACACAAGGTACGTCCTGAGTTGAATGTAAACACACTAATGACAGCTTATGGATACACAAGGTACGTCCTGAGTTGAATATAAACACACTACATAAAGCTTGTGGATACACAAGGTACGTCCTGAGTTGAATATAAACACACTACATAAAGCTTGTGGATACACAAGGTACGTCCTGAGTTGAATATAAACACACAACATAAATATTGTGGATACATAAGGTACGTTCTGAGTTGAATATAAACACACTACATAAATATTGTGGATACATAAGGTACGTTTTGAGTTGAATATAAACACACTACATAAAGCTTGTGGATACACAAGATACGTTCTGAGTTGAATATAAGCACACTACATAAATCTTATGGATACACAAGGTACGTTCTGAGTTGAATATAAACACACTACATAAATATTGTGGATACATAAGGTACGTTTTGAGTTGAATATAAACACACTACATAAAGCTTGTGGATACACAAGGTACGTCGTGAGTTGAAAGTAAACACACCAAAGACAGCTTGTGGATACACAAGGTACATACTGAGTTCAATGTAAACACACTAAATAAAGCTTGTGGATACACAAGGAACATCCTGAGTTGAATGTAAACCTAATAGCGTCATGTTTGCTTCTAAAACGAGAATCTTGGGTCACATTTTTTGCACAGATTATATCAGAACCGTGAACCACGTTCTGTAGTTCTAAAGTTTGTTAAAGATTGATTTATGTTTATACTGAGTTCTGTAATTCTAAAGTTTCCTGAAGATTGCATTATGTTTCTAATACCACGTTCTCTAGTTCTAAAGTTTAGTAAAGATTGATTTATGTTTCTGTATCACGTCTGTAGTTCTAAAGTTTGGTAAAGATTGTTTTATGCTTGAATACCATGTACACTAGTTTTCACATTTTATATTGTTGTGTAAATTGTTCAACATAACGTTAGTATTTTCATATCGTACACCATATCTTCTTAGATGTGTTATCTTGTGGTCTCAAGTAAAGTGCTAAACAACGATACTGAAATATAACTAATTAAGTAGTTTTTCTATTTCAGGTTATCTCCACCAGGGTCTTCTCGTCCGCGATGCCAAGAGACTGTTCTCCAATTACATGAGATCCCAGCATTTTAAACTGGATATTTTCAGTCTGTTGCCGACAGATATTATGTATTGTGTTCTGGGAGTTTCTTGTGAGCAGCGTGTACCGTGTTCAGTCATTGTTCGTGTGAACAGACTGCTACGCTGGCACCGGATGCTGGAGTTCTTTGGCAGAACAGAGACACGAACAAGCTTCCCGTATGCCTTCCGAATAGCTAAACTTATATTCTACTTATTAGTTATAATTCACTGGAACGCCTGCATCTATTTCTCCGTGAGCTACTACATCGGTTTCGGGTCGGACAGTTGGGTTTACAAAAACGTGAGTGAACCCAAATACAGCACTTTTCGTCACCAGTACATCTACTGTTTTTATTGGTCCACGCTGACGCTGACAACCATCGGCGAGGTCCCTGTTCCGGAAAGAGACATTGAATACCTCTTTGTCGTTATCGATTTCTTGGTTGGTGTTCTTATCTTCGCCACGATTGTCGGCAATGTTGGCAGTATGATTACCAATATGAATGCTGCCCGGGCAGAATTCCAGAACCGAATGGACAGCATCAAGCAATATATGGAATTCAGAAAAGTCTCCAAAGAGCTGGAGAACCGCGTGATCAAATGGTTTGACTACTTGTGGACCAACAAACAGTCGCTGGACGAAGAAGCCATCACGTCCATGCTGCCGGACAAGCTCAAAGCTGAAATTGCCATAAACGTTCATCTTGCCACTTTAAAGCAGGTAAAACTGTTTCAGGACTGTGAACCGGGACTTCTTGTTCAGCTAGTCTTGAAACTTCGGTTGCAGGTGTTCAGTCCAGGAGACTATATATGTCGCAAAGGAGACGTGGGTAAAGAAATGTACATTGTAAAGCGAGGTAGGTTAAGTGTAGTTGGTGACGACGGAAAGACTGTGTTTGCCACACTTAGTGACGGAAGTGTGTTTGGTGAACTGAGTATTTTAAACATATCTGGTATGAAGACAGGAAATAGGAGGACGGCCAATGTCCGCAGTGTCGGCTACTCAGATCTGTTCTGTCTATCGAAGGAGGACCTCTGGAGCGTGCTGGAAGAATACCCGGAGGCCAAAAAGCTGCTAATTGAACGTGGTAGGCAGATTCTCTTGAAAGATGGACTCTTGGATCAGGAACAACTGAGAACAACTAATCAACAAATGAAAAAGGTTCAACAACAGTGCACAGACTTTGAGCAAGGATTGGACAATATCCAAACTCGATTTGCTCGTCTTCTAGCTGAATACTCAGCTTCTCAACTGAAAATGAAGCGTCGGATAACTCGACTAGAGATGATCAACTACCCTGGAAGACAAAATAGTGACGATAACAGTGGTGAAGTAAACCAGAACATTTGCGATATCTTAACTGGACCAAATGATCACAGATGTGAAGTTCATCAAAACAGCCAGGATATATTTACTGGACCAAATGATCACAGTCGTGAAATTAACCAGAACAGCCAAGATATCTTTACTGGACCAAATAATCACAGTGGTGAAGCTAACCAGAATATCCAGGATATCTTTACTGGACCAAATGATAACAGCAGTGAAATTTACCAAAATAGCCAGGATATCTTCACTGGACCAGTTGTTAACAGTAGTGAAATTAACCAGAACAGCCAGAATATCTTTATTGGACCAAATTATAACAGTACTGAAGTTAATCTAAACAGCCAGGATATCTCTAATGGACCAAATGATCACAGTGGTGAAGTTAATCGAAACAGCCAGGATATCTTTACTAGACCAAATGATAACAGCAGTGAAATTTACCAAAATAAACAGGATATTTTTACTGGACCAGTTGTTAACAGTAGTAAAGTTAACCAGAACAGCCAGGAAATCTTTACTGGACCAATTGTTAGCAGTAGTGAAGTTAATCGAAACAGTCAGGATATCTTTACTGGACCAATTGTTAGCAGTAGTGAAGTTAATCGAAACAGCCAGGATATATTTACTGGACCAATTGTTAACAGTAGTAAAATTAGGGAGTCCTAGCGGTGTACCCTCACAGGAAGATCCTGTAAAGTAAAAATGTGGTGATCAATGAGAGCAGCCACAGTGATGTAGACAGCTATAGTTATCATAATATAATAGTCCAAGTGAAATTCCTGTCAAAAATCATAGTAGTCAAGCACAAGCACGGGTGCCGAACTTTACTGTGGGGTGTGTGGCATTTTAGAAAAAATTAAGTCGTTAATTATTAAACAGTGTTCACAGTAACCAGCAGAGTGGTAACGTATCACATTATTGGGTGATCTTGACAGCCTTGTTGGATTGCATCCTATCGTTTCGAAGAATATAATCATATCATTGAAATATATATTTAAGTGCTAAAAGTGCAGATGCCTCCCCCTCATCCATTTAGCAGCTATTTAGTCAGGTTATGAAGTTTACCTACGAAATCAGGCCAATAGCCAACATATAGGTTCTAATATTTACATAGATTATCTCAGGCCTTGGTTGTAGCGACTTCGATTGTGGCAAATCAGGCCAATAGCCAACATATAGGTTCTAATATTTACATAGATTATCTCAGGTCTTGGTTGTAGCGACTTCGATTGTGGCAAATTTCAAACAAGTAATATTTTAAGATTAGTTGTAAACAGGGGCGAACTCACATTTAAAAAACAAGCTTAGTCAATATCGCATGCTACGTAATGGCTAAACAATTAGCATTTCAAATCAATTTCTAAGATTTGTGTCAAACGCACCGGCTTACCAAAGAATTATCCGATTTCCGGTGAAACAATCTGCTCCTGATTGTTCAAATGTTTTTTTTTATCTGCGTATGATAGAGGTCAAAACAAAGGCGTAAATGCTCTGGTCAATAAATAAGTTTGAGTGTGGCCAGCTGTGAAGTAAATAATGTGATGATACCAGGAGTTATTATTTTGATGACACGAAACGCTAATGCAAGGGCATGTCACGAGGTTATTGTAGAGTCAGTCAAGCCATCAGTACTGGGGTTACCCGAAAAGGATGGTAGTGGGTTAAGATGAGATATTAGTACTAGTCAGCCAAGTACTGGAGCCACCCGAGAGGCTAGTAGTGGAATAACATGATATATCAGTCCTAGCACCCAAGTATTGGGGTCAACAGAGAAGGTTAGTATTGAGTTAAGATGAGATATATTAGTACTAGTCAGCCAAGTAATGGGATCACCCTAGAGGTTAGTATTGGATTAAGATGAGATATTAGTACTAGTCAGCAAAATATTGGTGTTACCCGGCAAGGTTGGTAGGGGTTAAAACGAATATTATTACTAGTCAGCCAACTATTGGAGTCACCCGAAAAGGTTATTATTAGGGTAAGATGAGATATTAGTACTAGTCAGCCAAGTATTGTGGTCGATCAGATTTATTGGACGAAGTAGTTTGCTCTGGATATCATTCACATCATGAGAACCACTGAAATACAATGATGATTCAACGTAGAATAAACCTGAAAAAGCAAGAAGGCAAAATGTTTATTTTTATTAATAGGTGTTTACTGAATTACCGTCCAAGGTTTTATACTATTTCAAGTGGATCTTAGGACTTTGAATCCATTAACAACAAAAACTTTTCTCTCTATCAACCATATTTTTTCTTTTACGAAAAGAACGAATAAAAATTGTATTTGATGTAAATAATTGAGTTTTATCTCTTAGTTCCTCTAATACGAATGCCATCATTTCATTCAAGTAACTCTTTTTTTCCCTTTTAATCCAATACACAAATGTGACACAAAAAATCCGATAGTAAATATTTTAATTCTAACTTCTAACAATCGCATTGATAGTACCTTTTCAGTCATTTCTCAAAACGTCAAAAAACATCTTGGTATTGTATAGTTCAGACATTAGTCTACATAAACTAAACTCGTAAGTTACTAATGTATAATCAACGGTCTAGCAACGCTAAACCCATAAGTTACTCATGACTAGTTGATGGTCTAGCTACATTAAACAGATAAGTTACTAACATGTAATGAATTGTCTATCCACATTAAACCCATAATTTAGTAACATGCAATCAACTGTCTACCTAGACTAAACCCATAGCTTATTAGCATGTAGTCAACTGTCTGTCTACAATTAACCCATAAGTTACTAACATCTAGTCAACTGTGTATCTAAACTAAACCCATTAGTTACTTTCATGTAGTCAATTATGTAGCTACACTAGACACATAAGTTAGTAGTATGTAGTCCATTGTCTATCTACACCAAACCAATAACTTACTAACATGTAGTCAATTACGCAGCTACACTAAACATATAAGTTACTAATACGTAGTCCATTGTCTAGCCTCACAAAACACATAAGTTACTAGTATGAAGTCAACTATATATCTCCACTAAACCCATAACTTACTAACGTGTAGTCAACTGCATATCTACACTAAACCCATAAGTTACTAACGTGTAGTCAACTATATATCTACACTAAACTCATAAGATACTAACAGGATGTGAATTGTTTATCTACAACAAACCCACAAGTCTTTAACGTGTCGCGAAATGTCTAGCTACACTGACCTATAAGTTACTAACATGTAATCATCTTCTAGATACATTAAACCCATGAGTTACTAACACGTAGTCGATTATCTAGTTACTCTAAACCGTAAGTTACAAGCATGAACTAAACCCATAAGATACTAATATCTAGTCGATTATCTATCAACGCTAAACCCATAAGTTACTAACATGTAGTCAACTATATATCTACACTACACCCTAAGCCACTAACGTGCAGTCAAATGACTAGCTACACTAAACCATTAGGTCACTCACATGTGGTAAACTGTCTAGCTACACTAAACCCATATCTTACCAACATATACGTGATTGTCTAGCTACACTAAACCCATGAGGTACTAGCATGTAGTTGATTGTCTTGCTATAATAAACCCATAAGTTACCAACATCTGTTCAACTGTGTAGCTACACTAAATCCATAAGTTAGTAACACGTAGTCGATTGTCTAGCTACAAAATATCCCTAAGTTACTAACAATTAGTCGACTTTCTGGCTACACTAAACCTATAAGGTAATAATATGTAGTCGATTGTCCAGCTACACTAAACCCAGAAGGTTTCAATATCTAGTGGACTGCCTAGCTACACTAAACCCACAAATTACTAACATGTAGTCGACTGTCTAGCTACACTAAACCCATGAGGCACTATCATGTTGTCGATTGTCTAGCTATAGTAAACCCATAAGTTACCAACATGTAGTCTACTATCTACCTACACTAAACACATAAGTTAGAAATATGTAGTCGATTGTCAAGTTACACTAAACTCACGAGTTACTAATATGTAGTTGATTGTCTAGCTATAGTAAACCCATAAGTTACCAACGTGTAGTCGCTTGTCTAGCTACACTAAACCCATAAGTTACTGATATTGTTATTACGTATTAGAATTTCGAATAGTCCAAAATTGAGTTAACTGATGATTTAAATTTAGTAGTTAAATTGCACTTTGGATTTAGTATTTAAATATATGCCGATATATAGTCAATTTATTATATTTGCCAACAAGATTGATACACACCGTCTTCGTTTTTAACACAAATATGTTTTAATATACACACAACAACACAATTTACAGTAACAATTATTACAAACAAAGATTTATAAACAAAAGTTTCACAAACTTACAAACAATATAAAATCTTCTTTCTAGTTTGGAACTCCCTTGATATCTCTTATCGAGGGTTTATGATGAGCGGGTTAATTACGAGTTGATTAAGTACGATTTGCCGGGAAGCTAGCTAGCTTTGTACTTGGCCTCACACGCTAGTTTCCACCGTTGAAGTTAGGCATTGTTTTCGTAAAAATACTAATGTCCGATGAGAATCCACTGAAGTTAAATAATTTGTAATGTTCGAACTTTGTAAAGGTTCCTGGTTAAATATCTGAATTTTTCCGAATGATAAGTGTTATAACAATCACAGTTATAGCTTTCGAAGTTTATAGCAAACTGATTATAGCGAACTACTAATAGATACTCTTTTCCGCGTCGCGTTGGTTGTATTTATAGTCGTGGAAAGGTTTTCTAGAAAATTCAGATTACATAACAATACTGAGCTATATTTAAT
>NW_013668228.1:162532-164785 GCF_000517525.1 Limulus polyphemus
AAATATAAACTTAATCTAAACAACGTCGTCGATGTTAAAATAAATATATAATAACAAATTCGTTACAATATTTAGTGAACTATCTAGCTACAATAAAACCAGTAAGTTAATGGCACGTAGTCAACTGTTTATCTACACTTAATTCATAAGTTACTAACATGTAGTCGACTGTCTACCTACACAAAACCCATAAGTTACCAGTATGTAGTCTACTGTCTAGCTACTTTAAACCCATAAGGTACTAACATGTAGTCAACTGTGTATCTACACTAAACTCATAAGTTACTAACACGTAGTCAACTGTCTATCTACACTAAATTGATAAGTTACTAACATATAGTCGATTGTCTAGTTGCAATAAACCCATAAGTTACTAACATGTAGTGAACTGTCCAGCTAGAATAAACTCATAAGTTACTAACATGTAGTCGATTGTCTAGCTACACTAAACCCATAAGTTACCACCATGTAGTCAACTGTCTAGCTTATGTAAACACACAAGTTACCAACATGTTGTCGATTGTCTAGCTACATTAAACCCATAGGTTAATTACATGTAGTCAACTGTCTAGCTACACTAAACCCACAAGTTACCAACATGTAGTCGATTGTATAGCTACAATAAGATACTAATATATAGTTAACTGTCTAGCTACACTAAACTCATAAGTTACTAACATGTAGTGGACTGCCTAGCTACACTAAACTACACGAAACCCATAAGTTACCAATATGTAACATGTCTAAGCGAGATGATTGTGACCAATGTATTTAAGACAGATTGTACGTAGACATGATTAACCTGACAATCTACATAAAGCAGATGGACAACACTAAACTAATAACACAGGCCTGTGGTGGTTTTATTTTCTTGAAATTTTTACATGAAGATAGCTTTTATATACGGAAACATCTGTTAGCTGAGTTCTTGCACAGATCTTAAAATATAACGTTCATAAACGGAAACATCGGCTGATGAAGATATGTAGATCTTGAAAGTCGAGTTGTTCAAAACTTGAAAATAGCGTTGATAACTGGACCAATTGTCATCAATCAAATTACTCCAAAGAAAATTGCGAGCTTCTCAACTGATCCAAAATTTGGTCCTAACAAGTGTCCTGTTTACCTAAGACTACCATGAATTGGTAACATTTCAACAAAATTTGAAAAACAATTGAAAACGGCCATTACTAAATGTTTTCCTGCAGTGAACCCCTACTGTGCTTATTCCACACGTAAGCTGTTGCCTGCAACACACAAAGATGCTATACTTACCATACAGAAAAGTATGGTTATTTATGAATTCTCGTGCCACTGAGAATGTCAGTACGTAGGTCGCGAGTTTTGTACAACAAAGAACCTCTTCACATTTTTACATGTTCTTTAGTAATTCCTGCACGTTGAATCTGTTTGTTTGTTAACTATTTCGCGCAAAGCTACTCGAGGGTTATCTGCGCTAGCCGTCCCTAATTTAGCAGTGTAAGACTAGAGGGAAGGCAGCTAGTCATCACCACCCTCCACCAACTCTTGGGCTACTCTTTTACCAACGAATAGTGGGATTGACCGTCACAATTATAACGCCCCACGGCTGAAAGGGCGAGCATGTTTGGTGGGACGGGGATTCGAACCCGCGACCTGCAGATTGCGAATCGAACGCCCTAACCACGTGGCCATGCCGGGCCCGTTGAATATGAAAATGATATCCATATTTCTCCATCATGTACAGATTTTTCACAAAACGTCATAACGCAATACATAAAAAAAAAGGCCACAACACATGGTTTTGAGACTAAAAGACGTAGTTTTCACAAAAAAATCAGGATGAATGAGGATGCATATTCGTTCTTCCCTTTTCTTGAATTTGTTTGTATTTTTGTCAACAAACATAATAATGAAATTGTTCATTGTGGTAAAGGAAATAATAATTTGATCTAAGTAAGAGTGTGTTTTTCTTCCCTATTTGTAAAAAATCCTTTCGTGAGAGAAAAAATGAATGTTATTTTCGAAATCTGCGTTGCTGAATTACGGAAAATTTGTTATGAAAACCAAAACAACTTTTATCAAGTTTAAATTCGCAGGCCTGAATAATCTGTCTGTAATAGATGTGTTACGTATCTGCTTGTTTGTTAATTTCCGGTATAAATTCTTTCGGAGGAACTTCAGCGATACAACCTTCTTGATTAAACTAGTTTATTCTTTCTCGATACAAACTTTTAGTACACAGTAATTCCACTGTCAGTACGTTTCTCGTCA
>NW_013668228.1:165632-174460 GCF_000517525.1 Limulus polyphemus
ACGACTTTTATAATACACGCTATAAATCACAGCGATTCACAATCACGATAACTTCGCTCTCCACGAGTGCAAAACACACACAATAGGCCGAAACTCACTGTGACTACTGTTCGCTTTATCATACCTTCAATCCCGCTGGCTTTTCTCGCCAGGCTTATATACTAACAAAGAGGCGTTTCGTTCACACTCGAGCTTCCCCAATAATTCGAGAAACTCAGTCTCGCATGCGCTAGCAGCATCACATGACTTCCTCTGTCGGAACAATATGTTACTAAACGTGTTAGGTTGTCATATCGGTTAAATTAGGAAAACGTATATTATATATGTTATTAAACGTGTTAGGTTGTTGTATCGGTTACTATCCATTCTTACAAAACTGTATTGTAAATATCACAGTGCACTCACTGTTCCTTGTGGTTCGAAGTAATTAGAATCTGTTACTGACAGCCAATAAGTGTCAAGAAGCCAAGTGTAAACAAGTCCACACGTTACCTGAATGCAACAGTGGTGTATGAGTGCCTGAGATGCTTCGATCCCTTTTCACACCAAATTCTACAATACATCATCTTTAGGAGTTACATAGTGAAATGTGATAATACATCATATTTAGGAGTTACATAGTGAAATTTTATAATACATCATCTTTAGGAGTTACTTAGTAAGATGTTATATTACATCATATTTAGGAGTTACATAGTAAGATGTTATAATACATCATCTTTAGTAGTCACATAATAAGATATTATAATACATCATATTTAGGAGTTACATAGTAAGATGTTATAATACATCATATTTAGGAGTTACACATTGTGATGTTATATTACATCATATTTAGGAGTTACATAGTGAAATGTGATAATACATCATATTTAGGAGTTACATAATAAGATGTTATAATACATCATCTTTAGGAGTTACATAGTATGATGTTATAATACATCATATTTAGGAGTTACATAGTGTGATGTTATAATACATCATCTTTAGGAGTTACATAGTAAGATGTTATAATACATCATATTTAGGAGTTACATAGTGTGATGTTATAATACATCATATTTAGGAGTTACATAGTGTGATGTTATAATACATCATATTTAGGAGTTACATAGTGTAATGTTATAATACATCATATTTAGGAGTTACATAGTGTGATGTTATAATACATCATATTTAGGAGTTACATAGTAAGATGCTATAATACATCAGATTTAGGAGTTTCATAGTGAGATGTTATAATACATCATATTTAGAAGTTACATAGTGTGATGTTATAATACATCATCTTAACCACTGTGATTCAATCAAGGAAACGTTCAATTATCTGGATCGTGTGTTTTCTAGTTAAAATAACACTATGAATTATTATTGCTTATAAATTATTGTTGACTGCCCAAATCTTGTTCTTATTCCATGAGCCTCTCTCTCCAGGGGCTCAGGAGTTAGTTTGTGTACTTATAACGCTAAAACTCTGAGTTAGACCCCCGCGCTGATCACAACATAGACTATTGTGCAGCTTCACAGTATCCATTCATTTTATTATAATGTACATTATATTTTCAAGAAGCCTTCTTTCCTTCTTCCCGTAGCTCAAAGCTTCCTCACGTACGTACTTCTATGCTCAGTTTTCACCACGTGGTTAGCATGCCGGTCTGGGAACAAGGGGCTCATTCCTGTCCTACGGAAGCGAGGATGGAAATACTTTTTAGTCGCAGCTATCGATGTGGAAGCTAACTTCCTATTGGTCAAAGCGTATCAGTACACAAGTCTGACAAGTATTCAGGTAAGTCACTTCCGGTTGTCATGAAATATTCTTAGTTTGCTAAGACAAGATATATACGTTTTTTTTTATAAAACAATGTAGGGGGCACTGGCTTAGAACTTTACTTTTAGTTCCTTGTACACGAGACACGCCATTCAAATTGCAATGTTACCTTAGGCCTAACAACAACCAGTCTTCAACTCTGTATCATTACCCTCAGTTTTTTCCTTCCTCATCGCAAGACTTTTCTTTCTCCTCTGTGACGTATGTGATGTCACTGTATGAACCTTAAGAGCTTTTAACTTGTGTACGTTTTTTTTTTTCTGGAAAGTATAATAGAAATTTTAAATAAAGAGAGAAGCCAATAAAACATTAGGCTTAGCTGGTGATGTGTAAGTCTTGGAGAAGAGAGAAGCCAATAAAACATTAGGCTTACCTGGTGATGTGTAAGTCTTGGGGAACAGAGAATTCCGGTCATGCGGAAGTCAGAAGAACGTCAGATGTAGAAGAAAGAGAGAATTTCGGTTCTTGGTGATATGAAAGACTTGGATAAACAAAGAATCCTGGAACATTGAAAAATAACGCCTCGGATCTCTTCGATAAAATATGCGTTAATTACTTCCAGCAGACAATCTCTCAAACTTCCACCAAATACACTCATTTTGTCTTTGAAATATAAATAAATATTGTTTCTGTTGCTTATATTTGTGTCCAGTCTCTTTCTTTGGTAAATCCAGTAACAAGTCAGGGAAATTAGATTTATTCCCACCAAAATATTTATGAAGGAAACCATAGATGGCTGATGCAATTCTTCTTTTTGTCTTCATTTTAACTTTTTCCGTATTACTCTTTACCCAGTATTCGTATTCTGCTTTTAATTCCACCCCATCTTTGTATGTAAATTTATACCACAGAAGGCTCGTGTTTATAGCTGGTGCTGTACTCATTCCATCACAGAAGGCTCGTGCTGTTCTTTGTTCTTACAGGGTTATGAGAAAGTGACAACGCTGCCCGATGAATGTCTGACCATTACTGGGTTAACGCATAGGCCACCTAGGCTCGAGCCATACAGGGGCCCCGCAGGCCCCCCCCCCCAAGTAAAACTAGCAGAATGCAGGCAAGAATGAGTTGTTATTATTATTTGTCCCAACTGTTACCTGGGACTAGGGCCCCACTAAACCTTAATCCGGGCCTTCGACTGATTCTTGTTTTTATCAGTGTGTGGTGACATTTCATTACTATGAATGGTATAATAATTATTTCTGTTTTAGTAGTCGATTTATTAACTAGTAAACATGAACTTTTAATTGATACTGGAACCTGGTAACATACTTTAAATCCAGTAATTTAACTGGCTATGAACTTTTTCATTTACAACTTTAAATAGTATGACATTCTTGCAATTTCAGAATTAACCGAAAAATAGCAAATGTTTGAACTAAACCAAGAGTACAAGACTTGAAAAAGTCGGGAAGCACGAGAGAGAGAGAGAATCATAACTTTAAAAATTAATGAGCATGAGTTCATGTTGAATTTAGTTAAAAGACACATATACCTTTGTTATTAATAATAACATGAATAAAATAACAAAAAACACACAATCTACACGTTCTGGCTGACACCAGTCAATGATCCGGTAGACTGTTTTTTTTATATTTACTCATGCTAACCAATATGTAGATGTTTAAATCACTGGATTGCTGCTAGCACGTGTAACTTAGGGTGATCATATTACAAACTCCAAGTAACAAAGCTTTTCTTTCTTTGTTATTCACGTAGCTTCTTAAAGAATCGTCTCGTATTTTGGTTGTCATGGTAACGAGACTAATATCCATGTAAAACGCATCGTTTCATATTGTTGCGTATCTGCTTGTTTGTTAATTTCCGGTATAAATTCTTTCCGAGGAACTTCAGCGATAAAAGTCCCTTCTTGATTAAACCAGTTTATTCTTTCTCGATACAAACTTTAGTGCACAGTAATTCCACAATCAGTACGTTTCTCGTCACTTTAAACTTAAATACTTTTATAATACACGCTATAAATCACAGCGATTCACAATCTCTATAACAAAACACACACTAGCTCGAAACAGAATCGTAAATTACCCGGAACTCTCTTCATTCCATTTCCTCAGACCTTTGTCTGCCAGGTTTATATACTAAAGAAGGGGGCGTCCCGAATACACTCGGGCCTCCCCGATCATTCATGACCATTCGAGAAATTCATCACGTGTCACCAGAGTCACGTGACTTCCGTGTCGTAACAGATGGAATGGATCATCTGACAAAGGTAATTCTGTAGAAACTAAACTGTGAGTAATGTGATTGATGTTGTCGGAAAAGTAATACAGAAAATCAAAATTAGTTAGTTAAAAATAAATGTGATTAGTTTGACCAAGATTGTAGAATGTGATATGATGTTTTGAGAATTTTTGTAGCAAAGTTTGATTATGTGTTGCCGGAAGTATGTAAGTATGTTTTAACATTTTATAAATCAAAACATTTTTGCTGTTCTTTTGATCTGGTGGTTAGATAATTTTGTTAGAAATTTTCACAGGTTTGACATTTCTGGAAACATTTTTAATGATCATGAATGGTTATCAACAGTGTTGAAATGTAGTATCCTTGTTTTTTTCTTAAATTTAAATAATCGGTCTGCTCCAAGTAGAAGTTGAATTAGCAGCACGATATTTATATAATACTTTATAAATCACAATTATACATAAACAAGTCAAAACAAATCTGTATTTAAAAGAAAAATTAATAAATAAGTTTTATAAATACAGTGAGCTTTTAAATTTAATAAAATTATTAACATACGTTTATTTAACAAAAGTAAAAATCCTAATTAGATTAATAAATGAAATTATGAATAAGATAAAACAGCTATTGGCTAGAATATCACACACAGCATCACATGTTAGTAAACATCCTTTTCTGACAAACACTCTACTTTACCACTGTAAAAATCAAAGGGAAAAGAATAGTTTAATACTTATTCAAGTCAACATTCACCTTTGTCTCCTATAAGACTTAGATAATGCTAACAATATCTGTAGACACACAAAGAAACGTTCATTCTGCATACCTCATGTCCTTATTTTACGGAAACAATTTTGCTGAATTCATCAGTATGTACAAAACATTTCACACACACACACACACCACAGCATGAACCCTCAACTTGTTGAACAATCGTGTGTTTTATGTGTCACGGTGTAAAAACTGATCAAACCAAGTGAATGCAATCACCCATTTCCTGTGGAAACTACATATAGAACCTTAGCAGCAATCTGTGTGATCAATTGTAATACTGGTGACATTTCTGTTGGGTTCACCCTTTTGTCACTATGGGCCTATAAGTGATTTCGAGCAAGTTACAAAAACGTGTTTAAAAGTGTCACAATACCAAAAAAAAAACTGTTTGGTTTAGATGTTATTGATTGATTTTTTTTGTGAGTGAATATTTTATTATTGTTTAATTTTTGTTATAATAAGAGTTAAGGGCAGACGATTGTAGGAAGTATTGTTACTAATTCATTGATGTTAAGACTATTGAACATCGCGTGCAATACATTGACGTCGAGAATATAGAAGGTGGACAGACGATTAGGTGATAAAGATATAAACAGCGTTAGACGAGCGGGAAGCAGCAGACAGAACACAGCAGAAGAAAGTAAAGTTACAAGAGGAAAGGTTTGACGTGAAGTTAACTACTGTAGAAGTGATAGGCCTAACGTTTAATATGTTAGAGCAAGACTAACAGTAGAAACGGAGATAAAAATAATAATTTATTCCTTCAAAGCGTGGTTATAAAGTAACTGCTTGTTTGTTTTTGTTTTTTAATTTCACCCAAAGCTTCACGAGGGTTATCTGCGCTAGCCATCACCACCCACCACCAACTCTTGGGCTACTCTTTTATCAACGAATAGTTGGATTGATCATCACATTATAACGCCCCCACGGCTGAAAGGGCTGGTTTGGACGGGGATTCGAACACGCGACCCGCAGATTGCGAGTCGAGCACCCTAACCACATCGCCATGCAGAGAATGGAGGACTTTCAGAAGAAAGAAGACCAAACGATTATGGTAACTCGCACCACAATTGTAAGTGAATCACACACATAATACTAGTGCGATAGTAATAGAGAAGGTAGTTCGGCTTGTCAACTGAAGTTCTAGAGTAATTGAATAGGCCTAAGTGGACTTTCACTAGAAGGAGAGAACTATATACATAGTGTTTATGATATGCCTATAATATCTACAGTGTTGAATAATTTGTTGTACATACGTTTAACTTATTCCGAATATATATATATTATTTTCAAAACAAGTGAAGTGCGTTCTATTTATTTATTGTTGAATTTATCACTAACAAGTCACAGACACCTACCTTAGAATAATCTTAAGCCCAACAACAACATAGTATATATTTATACAATTAATAAATATAACTAAAAGCCTTTTATTTTGACAATTGGCAAAAAGGAAGTCTATATATATATATATATATATTAAATTCCGAGAAAAAAGTTTACGGGGTTCATTTGACTTCCCCACACTTTCAGTAATTTTACAGTTAAGTTATCACTGGTATGGTGTTAAATATTTAGATACCATATTTTGTAATTTCAGATTCAAGCATTTTTTTCATCAGAAAACTAAACCCGCACTGAGAAGCTTGAGGGCTTATCATGCTATAAATTGCAGTTTTATTCTTGTGGTGGGCAGAGTATAGATAACCCATTATATTCAGCTTTGTATGTAACAACAAAAACTTCAGAATCATTCACCACTTGACACCAACTCAAATATGCTCATCGTAGCCATTGTCTCTTGATGACGAATGATATATTTCGTACTGACATTATTTTTTATGACGTTCTTTCTCATCTTTTAGAATTTTCATGATGTTCGGTGCTGTTGATTATGCCTAGGTTGCAGAATGAGAACTTTAATCTACATGAAGTGTTGATGACTTTATCCAAGGAAGACTACACAGGCTTGTAGGATGAGAACTGTAACCTGAACTCTGTGTTGTTGACTTTATCCAAGGAAAACTACACAGGTTTAAAAAATGAGTATTCTGCTGTATACTGTTGGTTTTATCTGAGGAAAGCCACTCAAGTTTGTGGGATTTTAATAACCTTAGTTCAACAAGTTGGTTTTAATACTTGTATTTAGTTTTCGGAATCAGATGTTTTAGCATATCACACACACACACACACAGACACACACACATATATATACCCTATATTTAGATGCATATTCTTGAATTTAAATTTAGTTTAAAATGAGAAACAGACTTAGGTAATTTCCTCTAGATTAACCCAGCAACTACTGTAGCAACTGGTTTTTGATTCATGATACTATTTCTTCTGAAAATCATGAACAATAGCCAAAATACTTTGATAGGCTCCAGTTACAAATCCCACCAATCCAAGGACTCCAATCAACAAACACTTGGTGGATAACACCCACCAGCTCTTTCTACCTATAGATTAAAAAAAGACATAAAAATTCTAATGATGGTTTTTAATTCAAGAAACACTTTGAAGATAAACGTCACTAGTCCTCTTCACCTAAATGTTAATAACAAAACATAACAATTATAAGCAGTCTCTCTTTATTAAAAAAAAACACTTAGAATACAAACATTAATAAGTTTACATAATAAATCTAAAGATACTCTCTTTATTCCAGAAACATTTAGAAGATAAATCTCACTAACCATCTTTACCAAAACACTAACAAAAAAATATAACAATTCTAAAAATACTCTCTTAATTCAAGAAACAGAGGATAAATATCAATAGCTTTTAGCTCACTTTACCTAAACTATTATAAGTTAACATAATGTTACGACAGCGGTAGTCACGTGACGCTGGTTACACGTCATCATATTCTAGAAGGATCGGGGAACATCACGAATAATCCAGTATTTGCTAGGCGCCCTCTATTCTTGTATATAAGTGCGCTGGATAACGTGAGACAAATTAATCGGAACTGAATTGCAGACAGGCAATGATAAAGACGGACAATTGAGTCAAGCGCGGTAGTGATCGTAAGTAAGTGCGTGAATCATTGTGAATTATAGCGTGTGTTTAAAGTGACTGTGGAAATTAAGTGTATTGCAAAGTTGAATTGAGAAAGAATAAACTAGTTTTATTTAAGAAAGGACTTGTATCTTTGAAGTTCCACGGGAAGAATTTATAGCGGGAAATTAACAAACGAACACAGAGAGTAACAAATTGGTGTCAGAGAGTGGGACAAAAAGAAAAAAAAAGAAGATGGAAATGAAGAGTGGCAAATCAAACTATAGCTTAGCGGATTTGATGGCAGCAATACAAGAACAGCAAAAGAAACAAGAAGAACAAGAAAAGAGATTACAGCAGTTGTTGGAGGAAAAAGAAAAGAAACATGAAAAAAAATTACAGCAGTTGTTGGAGGGGAAAGAAAATAAAAAAGAAGAACGAGAAAATAAACGAGAAGAGAGATTACAGCAGTGGCAAGAAAACCTACAACAATGGCAGCTCGAACAGCAAAATAAACAAGAAAGATTACAGCAGTTGTTGGAGGAAAAAGAAAAGAAACAAGAAGTACGAGAAAAGAAACAGTGGCAACTGGAACAAGAAAGGAAAGAGGAAGAAAGTCTCCAACAGTTGCAGGAAAGTCAGCAGCAACTACAGGAAACTCAACAACAGTGGCAAGAAGTACAAATGGAAAACATTAGCAAATTTCAAAGTGAATTAAATACATTAAAGGATGATTTACTGTATTTTACACAAGGAGGATACATTAACCATCGACTTAATCAGTCTCAGGTAATGGGAGGACCCTTCCAGACCCTGCAGCTAGACCCTAATGCAGACATCTTCAGGCCTGTTAGAAGTCACATCCCAGATATGAATGTCAGCAATAGGGGTGATCTAGTACAAAGGAAGCCACAGGAATTCGATGGGAAGGCACCGTGGGAAGCATATAGAGCACAATCTGAGCTACTGGCAGAAACAAATAGATGGACAGAGGAGCAGAGGGCAGTGTACCTGGCAACGAGCCTGA
>NW_013668229.1:0-22918 GCF_000517525.1 Limulus polyphemus
TTTAATTCGCTTTGAAATTTACTGATGTTTCCATTTGTGTACTCTGGCTTTCTCTGAAATGTTGGAGATTTTCTTCTTGTTTATTTCCTTTCTCCTCCAACCACTGCTGTAGTCTCTCTTCTTGTTTATTTTCTTTTTCCTCCAACAACTGCTGTAATCACTCTTCTTGTTTATTTTCTCGTTCTTTTTGTTTCTTTTCTTGTTCCTCCAACAGCTGCTGTAATCTCTCATCTTGTTTCTTTTGCTGTTCTTGTATTGCAGCCATCAAATCTGCTAAGCTGTAGTTTGATTTGCCACTTCTTGTTTCCATTTTTTTTTCTTTTCCTTACCACTCCTGACACCAATTTGTTACGTCTCTGGTCGTTTGTTAATTGCCCGTATAATTTCTTTCAGATGAAACTTTAGCAATACAAGTCCTTTCTTAAATAAAACTAGTTTATTCTTTCTCAATACAACTTTGCAATACACTTAATTTCCACAGTCACTTTAACTTAAACACACGCTATAATTCACAATGATTCACTCACTTTACTTACGGTCACTACCACGCTTGACTCAATTGTCCGTCTCTGTCTCTGCCTGTCTGCAATTATCTATGCCGTCACTTTTTGCTGGTCTTATATATACAAAATAGATGGCGTCTGGCAAACACTCGAGCCTTCAGGATCCTTCTAGATACTCATTACATTTTACCAGCGTCACGTGACTTCCCTGTCGTAACAATATGTTACATAAATCTCGTATCTTCTTCTTGATGAACATTCACTTACTTGTACGTTGTACTCTAGGACTTGTATTTGATCTTCAGATGAGTGATGGAATAGTGTAATTTACTTCTGTACGTCAATTCGGTCTCACTGTATTTCAGTGGGTGGCTTTTAAAAGTTAGAGCTGCAAGCGTAGTACACACAAATAACGTAACACCGTGTCATATTTACTTAACGTAGGGCAGTTGCGCTATATCCTAGGGAAAGGCATAATTAATGGTCATTATAAGCCAGAGGAACTTTTGCGCACCTTCACACCTGTGCTCGGGGAGACTATCCCCCTCTTGATACGCCACTGAAAAAAATAAATAAATATAGTAATTAAAATGTAGGCACCATCCTTTTCTCTGTTCACCCTATTGACATGGATAACAGGTCAAATGCCATGTCATCACGTTTGTGGACTTGCATTAAAAATCGGAGACACAGAAAGATCTGTCTGCACTCCAACTGTAGCAGTGGAAGAGATTGCAGCAACATATGTCCAGGATGAAATCTGAGCCTCTGGATATTAAATCTTCTTTACAGTACATAAATCTCTTTCTTCTCCCCCACTTAGGGCAAGATCAAAAGTAAGAGGGGTGGGAGCCACCACAATTGACACAGTGAGGATCTAGTGGACATCATGGTCTTTGCTACCACAATGAGTATACATCAAAGAACCACAACAAGATGTCTTAGAATGTCTGAACCACTGACACTGGAAACACCCGAGAGGGTTAGGAATATAAGGCCATATCTTACAGTTCAGATAACCTACCTTGACAGAGGCAGGCGGACTTGGCAATGTAAATGTCAATACAAGAACACTGATAGGCACCATAATTCCTTCTTTACGAGTGGAGATACATTGCACAGCAGAAACTCTTTGGCTGGAGAAACCAGCGAGTATCTCGTGAGGAATTCAAAGTAGTATGGGGAGTAAACTCAATAGATATGTCCCCAAGTGCCTTTGATTTCAGGAGGAGTTTGATGTGTTTGGATGTAGATGTTTCCACCAAAATGTTCCCAGAATGTAGTTTCTTAACTGACTTCGAAGAGCCAGCAAACCCCTCTAATCCCATTTGAATAAAAAGAAAGAGACATTTGCCCTAAAGGTTTGTCAGATAAAGAATGCAAGATGAAAAAACGAGGTACAGATGCAGATTGGTTTGGTGACTGCTGTTCAGAGTTTTCTAAACGTGGTTGCTTTCCTATCAAGGAGTTTGTTTTGGAGTGGTCACTGGGTGCAGGATCCATACAAGATAGAGAAACTTCAGTGCCCACTGACACCACCCACCATGGAGTGCTTCAAGGGGACACATTATGATGCTAAAGTAGAACATTGTAGAGACACCAGGGTTTTGTGGGCACTATACCTAAACACAAGCATCAGACACAATGTCCACAACACTTGTTGAGAACGTCTAACACTGGTACTTAGTTGACTCTAGCCCAACAGGACCAGCTGGTTGATCCTGGGGGAGCCAATCCATAGCTACCCATCTACATGACTTCAAGGCCAAAATGATGTGTTGAAGTGCCACCGATATAAACTAACCCATCAATAACACCTCTCAACCAACAGGATCCTGTGTGTGGATATTAAGATCCCAGAGAAGATAAACTGAAAATACAGAACCTTCCCTGGGAGGTCCCCTCACCACATACAGGAATCCACCTCGAGCAGGAAGAGAGTACCAGAAATCCTTATTTCAGAATCAACCCACCAAACATGTATTTGTGACTGTTGGACTATGTGTTAACATTTTCATGCTAATTGATTTTCTTATCTTTATTTTACTTAATAACATACAGTACTACTATAGTTTCTCTTTCAAGTCAATTAAAAAACAACAACATTAGAACCTAATTTATCATTTTATCTAACACTTTTGTTTCCCAAGTCATTCTCATTTTGCCCCTGATGAAAAAAGGTATTCATGTCGAAAGTGCTCGGGTATAGGATTTCTTGATCTTTAGTAAGTTAGATGATGAGCTTCATCAATTCAAAGCTTCTGTTAAGAAACTTAATATTTTTGGTTGGTGTTATGAAATAGCCTGAGAGAAGTCTTTTTTTTTCCTTCTTGAATTTCCCGCAAAACTACATAAGGGCTGCACTAATGTTGAGGTGATCAAATAGAGGGTAGACAGCCGATCAACACCACCCACCGCTGAGTCTTGGGCTACTAACTCATGTCAGGCTGAATACTAGGGTTTGACTGTGACTCTACTAATGCATCCACAGACCCAAAATGCGGAGAGCAATTTTTTTTTAGACAGGGCATGAACCAAAGAACTTCAGATAC
Source organism: Limulus polyphemus (assembly GCF_000517525.1). Taxonomy (NCBI): domain Eukaryota; kingdom Metazoa; phylum Arthropoda; class Merostomata; order Xiphosura; family Limulidae; genus Limulus; species Limulus polyphemus. The sequence continues at coordinate 3,056 of NW_013668229.1, forward strand.
CCCTTCCAACATGCTAACCATTGGGGTGCACTAAGCCCAAAAAAAGTCCTCAATTTGTTCAAAGATATTACAAATAATACAACCTTTCATGCTTCTGAAAACTGATGAAACAATGCTTTAATCATTTCTAAGCAATTAAACTTTAACTCCATATGTTTTTAAAATAAATAAGTTGGAAGAATTATCCAGGTTTTAAATTAATAAAATATGTAACAAAACAATTTTTTCCAATAATTGTCATGCATTCAAAGAATTATCCAAGGCAGCTAGTCATCACCACCTACCACCAACTCTTGGGCTACTCTTCTATCAACGAATAGTGGGATTGGCCATTACATTATAACGCCCCCATGGCTGAAAGGGGCGAGCATGTTTGGCGTGACGGGGATACGAACCCGCGACCCACAGATTGCACCCTAACTACCTGGCCATGCCGGGCCATTATCCATGTTTTAAATTAATATGATATGTAACAAAACAATTTATTCAAATAATTGTCATGCATAAGTACAGTACTTTAAAATAAAATAATATTATACAAAAGTAAATGTAAAACAAGTGAGACTTCACCTATAATATGTGAGGATTCAAAATGTTTGTAATTGTTGTAACATTACATAGTACACAGATCTTCCAATTCAAACAATTTACATCTTGAAAACACCAATTGTCTGGGTCAATCAACAACAATAAATTTAACTTAAGAAACAATGTAAATAATAAATATAAAGATACAAAAAAATATACACACAGTTTATATACTGTACATGGAAAAAAAATAGCAGAACACTTGAAACCTGATCATATATTACCCAGATGTAACCACAAAACATGAATACCATGGATGTTTCTGACAAATCATTTAAGAAAGGTTTTATAAATTAACAGATATCCATATAACATTTTGGAGGACATTATGAGTCCTTTACAAAAAGTCTTAATAAGTAGTTTTTATGTGTTACATTTTCAAAGAGCCACACTTACACTAACATCCAATTCTATTCTGCCTACAGTATACATTTAATGAGTTGAAGCAAAGGCTATAGAAATTACTTCCAAGATGATAACATGCTTTTGAAAAATAAGTACAAAAACTGATTTTTTTTTCTTATTTAAATGTTTAAAAACTTTATATCACTAAGATAAAAAATTTGTTCCTCATTGATGTTGTTAATTCTACGAATCTTACTTTGATGTATAACTTTGTTGTGCTGCTTTTGTTGTTATTTATCTTATGAAATGACATATTCTAAATACCTGTAACATTTTTGTCACTAAATATAGAAAAATGTTTCATAACTTTAAAACTACAAAACAGTGTAAGAACTTCTAGAAGGACGAGTTGCCTAAAGGAACTTTAAAAGCTTATGTCTTTTCCTCTGGTTAAATGTAATGTTAATCCAAACTATCATACTACCAATCAGTTTTCATGTTCAGATAATTGATGCTAAACAGAACTTCAAATTCACGTAGAGGTAAACCACTTCACGACTTCACTGCATAAGCAAGCTATTAGAGCATGGAGGTTTTGACGGGGACTTATGCCAAAGAGTTTAGTAATATTTGTGCAACAACGGGGTGGGATTCATCCACGTTGATATCTCAGAGCAAAGGATGTAATTAGGAAGAACATCAGATAAAGTCACAAATCATCTACCATTATTATTTCTTTAGATGAATAAAAAAAAAGATTCTGCACAACAGATTTGTCTGGCTTTAGAAATTCAACACACAAATCTTTTATAAAACCTTTTTTTCAAAATAACTGTGGCGGTCAGTTTACCGTAAATATTGTACAAATCACCTTAATCTGTAGTTAAAATTAGTAAGTCAAACATACACACATATATAGAAACTTACGTGTATATATATATATATATATATATATATATGTCTCTCTATGTGTGTAACTATAAGATTGCATTAAAAGTGTTAGGAGTTTGAAGCTTGATCAAGTTCTGATAATCAGGACTTGAAGTACAAAGCTTGACATTGAGTTCTGATAATCAGGACTTGAAGTACAAAGCTTGACATCTAGTTCTGATAATCAGGACTTGAAGTACAAAGCTTGACATCGAGTTCTGATAATCAGGACTTGAAGTACAAAGCTTGACATCGAGTTCTGATAATCAGGACTTGAAGTACAAAGCTTGACATCTAGTTCTGATAATCAGGACTCAAAGTACAAAGCTTGACATCTAGTTTTGATAGTCAGGACTTGAAGTACAAAGCTTGACATCAAGTTCTGATAATCAGGACTTGAAGTACAAAGCTTGACATCTAGTTCTGATAATCAGGACTTGAAGTACAAAGCTTGACATCTAGTTCTGATAATCAGGACTTGAAGTACAAAGCTTGACATCTAGTTCTGATAATCAGGACTTGTAAAAAACACATAAGATATATAAAAATGTTACAAATTTTGTTTACTACGAATAAGAAACTATTATCTGATGGTGAAGGCAATACTGGTACAGCTATATTATTTTAACATAGTCTATTACTATATCAAATCATATCCAACGTAACAAAAAATAGCCTTTGATGACTCAAGAAATACATTTTTTTTTTTTAAAAAGATTTTTAATGTCCCCCCCCCTTTTTTTTGCGATAGTTTCACTCCAAATTAGTAAGGAAGGAGTGTCATAGACTTATTTTCAAGTATGACCCTCATTCACTGGGGGCAAATCTCCTTCAAAGATATTTAAACACGGAATGAAAGTAACATCTGACATTGTTTTTTTTTTCTCCAATTTTACAATGAATTGAGAAAGATAATACTTAATTGCCACTTCAAAAACTATTAAAAAACTAACAATAATTTTCCCAATCTTTTGAATCCCAAAATCTGTTATCCTTTTAACTACATTCACATCTATACTAGTGTAGTGAAATATAAAAAAGATTCGTATTCAATCTGAATATTATAACTCTCATAAAAATACACTTAATGGTATCTTTACATTGTAATGTTTATTATGTAACAAATCTGTGTCAATCGTTTGTACTGTGTTTGGAATCTAATGCTAAGCCAACCGAATATGAAAAAAAAAGTTTTTTTTTGTCTTGGAACTAAACTTTTGTTTGTTTTAGAATTTTCAAGCAAAGCTACACAAATAGCTATCTGGAGAAAAAAGACGGAAGGTCGCTAGTCAGGAACACCCATTTCCAGTTATTGGGTTACTTTCACTTGACTAAGTTAGTAGTAGAATTTGCCCATCACCTTAAAGCATACCCAAAGTGTGAAGCTTATTTTGTGACCATGAAAACTTGATTTCACAGTTAAAACATACTAACCACTAGACAATGACTGGACCCATAGCTAAAGTTAAGTAAACGTTTTGTTTCTGCTAAATTCTACAGTTGCATTAAAGTTTCTATATAATAAATGCTATAACTTATTGTTTAAACCTGATATAATGATCCTTATAAATTACAGAAGTCTGAAACAATACAGACCTGACACAGAGAGTCTGATATGTAAAATCTGGCAGTGAGACATTGATAGATCACGAGGTAAAATAAAATTGCTTTCAGCATCGTGCTTTTTTTCACCCAAGCTCTGAATTACTTTTCTGGTGTTCTACTTAAGTTGAAACACATACAAACTAAGACATTTCATATATACATGTTCATACTGCCAATTTTAAATAGCTTGGTAAAAAAACAACTTATGCATACGTCATAAACTGTTCTACCATAGTACGATATGTGATTACTGCCAATTTTAAATAGCTTGATGAAAAACAACTTACATATACATCATAAACTGTTCTACCATAGTACGATATGTGATTACTGCCAATTTTAAATAGCTTGATGAAAAACAACTTATATATATATCATAAACTGTTCTACCATAGTACGATATGTGATTACTGCCAATTTTAAATAGCTTGATAAAAAACAACTTATATATATATCATAAACTGTTCCACCATAGTACGATATGTGATTACTGCCAATTTTAAATAGCTTGATAAAAAACAACTTATATATATATCATAAACTGTTCCACCATAGTACGATATGTGATTACTGCCAATTTTAAATAGCTTGATGAAAAACAACTTACATATATATCATAAACTGTTCTACCATAGTACGATATGTGATTACTGCCAATTTTAAATAGCTTGATAAAAAACAACTTACGCATACGTCAGAAACTGTTCTTCCATAGTACGATATATGATTACTGCCAATTTTAAATAGCTTGATGAAAAACAACTTACGCATACGTCAGAAACTGTTCTACCATAGTACATGTGATTACTGCCAATTTTAAATAGCTTGATGAAAAACAACTTACGCATACGTCAGAAACTGTTCCACCATAGTACATGTGATTACTGCCAATTTTAAATAGCTTGATGAAAAACAACTTACGCATACGTCATAAACTGTTCCACCATAGTACGATATGTGATTACTGCCAATTTTAAATAGTTTGATGAAAAACAACTTATGCATACGTCAGAAACTGTTCCACCATAGTACGATATGTGATTACTGCCAATTTTAAATAGTTTGATAAAAAACAACTTACGCATACGTCAGAAACTGTTCCACCATAGTACGATATGTGATTACTGCCAATTTTAAATAGCTTGATGAAAAACAACTTACGCATACGTCAGAAACTGTTCTACCATAGTATGATATGTGATTACTGCCAATTTTAAATAGTTTGATAAAAAACAACTTACGCATACGTCATAAACTGTTCCACCTTAGTACGATATGTGATTACTGCCAATTTTAAATAGCTTGATCAAAAACAACTTACGCATACATCATAAACTGTTCCACCATAGTACGATATGTGATTACTGCCAATTTTAAATAGTTTGATGAAAAACAACTTACGCATACGTCAGAAACTGTTCCACCATAGTACGATATGTGATTACTGCCAATTTTAAATAGCTTGATGAAAAACAACTTACGCATATGCCAGAAACTGTTCTACCATAGTATGATATGTGATTACTGCAAATTTTAAATAGCTTGATGAAAAACAACTTATGCATACGTCAGAAACTGTTCCACCATAGCACGATATGTGACAGTTTTGAAGCTGCTCTCAAGAAACAAACCCTAGGATTGCATCATAACTAAGCTTAACCATGGAAAATTGTAGATTTTCCTAAATTATTAATATTAATTTCAGAAAGATTTGTGTACAAAACTCAGATCAAATATAAATAAACTTATCAACATTCAACCTTGACTCATATGGCTTTAAATAATCATAAACAGCCAGAACCACACAAAGTGTAGTGAAACCAAATATTAATAAATAAATCATAGCTCAACCATATTGATTACAAGTTTTAAAAATGACAAATAATTTAATAAGACAATATTTTGTTAAGTGGACCAATTTAACCTTGATCTTTACTATTTTATGCAATTACCGAAATAAGAGCATTGCACAAAATGTAGTGAGACCAAATATTGATAAAATTAAGAACAGTTCAATCAGGATCTTTGACAATTTTACAAAATCACAAAAGGATCAGAATTACACAAAATGTAGTGAGGCCAAACAGTGATAAAACTTCTCACAGTTCAACCTTGCTTCTTACGATTTTAAATTATCACAAATAGGTCAGAATAATATTGATAAAGTTACCACAGTTCAAAGTTTTTAATTTACCTAGGCAATAGAAGAGAAATAAGTGAGTAACATGTGCTTCATAACTAGCATGTTATATTTCTAAGGTGAAATAATCTTCAATACTTTGTATTGTTACATACAACAATCGAGGCTAAAGTCATTGTAAAAACAATATAAACTATCACTCAACCACAGTAATAGTTAAAAAAACGTCTAATCATTGTAAAGACATCAAATCTACACCTTGATACATCTCAAACTGATGATAATACCAGGAGGGCCCAAAAATTAACATAAATAAAAGCTTAATCACATACAAAACGTATGAATTAAGTTGTTTATACACACAATTAAAATGACACTATCCACTTACTTCAAAACGACACGGAACACCAAATAACTACAATACTGAAAGCACAGAAAATCAAATCCTTCGGTATGGAAGTCGTTCAAACACAATGATATGTGAAGTGTAAGATGAATACAACACTAAAATATTACCAAATACAATAGACCTGGCATTATCTAATATTTTGACAACATTTGAAAAACGAATTAAGACAAACTCAAACATAAATATCCTACAGTATCTTCTACTTTCACAAAATAGTCCTCATTGGAAGAACTGAAGGGCAGAATAAGTGATATTCTAAAATATTGTTAGATATTACAGTAACAAAGAAAATACAATAAAAATGTCCATTAGATGTTAGGGTAACGAACACCAAAAACGTCTTAACTACTGTAGTTTTTCACAACACTTATCCCACAGAAGCATCAACAAAGGAAAACAATTGTACGTATGAGCAATAGAAAAATTACTCCATTTTATTTAGCAAGTGTAAGTAGGCCTGAACTGAATGATGTACCTCACATCTCATGAATTTCAAAGCCATTCTCAAATAAACATAAATTTTCATTACAAGGATACGCATCTCTAGACTAGCTTTGGCTTTATAATGAAACACGTTTTCAGAGTAGCTTTGACTTCCTAATGAAACACGTTTTCAGAGTAGCTTTGACTTCATAAAGAGACACATTTTCAGAGTAGCTTTGACTTCCTAATGAAACACGTTTTCAAAGTAGCTTTGACTTCATAATGAAACACATTTTAAGAGTAGCTTTGACTTCCTAATGAAACACGTTTTCAGAGTAGCTTTGACTTCATATTGAAACACATCTTCAGAGTAGCTTTGACTTCATAATGAAACACATTTTAAGAGTAGCTTTGACTTCATAAAGAAACATGTTTTCAAGGTAGCTTTGACTTCATAAAGAAACATGTTTACAAGGTAGCTTTGACTTCATAAAGAAACAGCTGTGTTTGTTGCTAGTAATTCATTTTCAATGGTATCTATCATAAGCTAACGTCAAAAATAGGCTTTGTGAAGTATGAAGTTAGATGTAGCTTTCTGTGATATTGTTATGGACTAGAACACCCTACCCCAGATTGGGTCTGCACAGCTTATTGGATAAAACAAGTGTAGTTTACTAAACATGTTGGCTTCCATATACTGCTATTATTAAATGAAGTGTGAACTATGCTGCAGATGTGTTTCATCATGAAGCCAAAACTACTCTAAAGATGTGTTTCATTATGAAGCCAAAACTACTCTAAATATGTGTTTTATTATGAAGCCAAAACTACTCTAAAGATGTGTTTCATTATGAAGCCAAAACTACTTTTTAAAGATGTGTTTTATTATGAAGCCAAAACTACTCTAAATATATGTTTTATTATGAAGCCAAAACTACTTAAAGATGTGTTTCATTATGAAGTCAAAACTACTCTAAAGATGTGTTTCATCATGAAGTCAAAACTACTCTAAAGATGTGTTTTATCACGAAGCCAAAACTACTCTAAAGATGTGTTTCATTATAAGGTGAAAACTACTCTAAAGACGTGTTTTATTATGAAGCCAAAACTACTTTAAAGATGTTTCATCATGAAGCCAAAGCTATTCTAAAGATATGTTTCATCATGAAGCCAAAGCTATTCTAAAGATATGTTTCATTATGAAGCCAAAACTACTTTAAAGATGTGTTTCATCATGAAGCCAAAACTACTCTAAAGATGTGTTTCATCATGAAGCCAAAACTACTTTTAAGATGTGTTTCATAATGAAGCCAAAACTACTCTAAAGATGTGTTTCATCATAAAGTCAAAACTACTTTAAAGATGTGTTTCATCATGAAGTCAAAACTACTTTAAAGATTTGTTTCATTATGAAGTCAAAGCTACTCTTAAAATGAGCTCATAATTCCAAATTAACAATTATATCATTTTAAATTTGTTCTTTTATATGGATATGATTGTTTCTGATGAAGAAGCAAATAGAAAGAAATAAAGACAAGAACCCTGAATACCTGTAAACAATTTTGTAAAGAAATAATACTTTGCTCTCATGACACTTGAACCCAAGACCTCATTTTGCACTAGAACTCCATGGCTTGTGCTTTCTTGTGTGAGTTATCACTACTACAAGCCCAGTGACAGACAACTCCATTTTTAACCATTATATTTTGACTAAGATTTAACAGTGACAGACCTGGTAATAAACCAACTTGAGTATTACTGAGCAAGTTTAGGAATTGACCAGTATAGAACTCAATGATGTACTGAATCCAGGATGAACCTTGGTGTCACCAAAGCACTTTTTATAAAACCGGGTGCACCCTCGAACTTAATTATCAATTTTCGTTATGAACTAATGGTTATGTTCAGCAAAAATATTAATTGTTTAACTTAAAATAAAAAATTAAATACTGAACAGAAAAATTACCTTTCAATACACTTCACTTAAGAAACTAATTGACATTCTGCTTGTCGATACACTGTTCCAAACCTTACGATTTTGGAAAGACCAAACTCCAGATATGCTTTTCTGGAACTACACCACTAATGTCACAAATATAAGAACCGAGTAACTGAGTGTTTGTAGTTTTCAAATTACTGAAAGAATATCAAATGATTATTTTATCTTCAAGCTAGAATAAAAAGTAAGTATTTTAAGCGAGATGGACAAGGCCAAACACTTTCGAGTATTAAAGAACTAAAGGAAGAAATTCACTGTTTGCTAAATAGTGAAGCACGATCATTAGTAGAGAACGTTTAAAAGTTCCAAGCTTCCAAGAAATTCCTACTTGGCTCCAGGAACTTCAAGAACCACCTATAGAAGTCAGAAAATAAAAAAAAGGGATCATTAAAATCTATATGGAAATTATGCTATAATAATAATACTGAGTTTGATAATATAATGAAAACTGGAATCAAACATTTCTATTTCAGCTGTCAAAAAAATGTAGGCAACAAAGGCTTTTAAAGAAACATATATAAATGTAAAAATCCATGATATGTTCAGTGAAATAAAGAATGCTGCTTGAATTAACACAGTTTTCGCATCATAGAGAACACTCTGTTATACCTTTGTATTCACACCATTACAATTTAATCAGAGATATACGAGTGTGTTTGAGGCAATATCTGAAGAACAGGTGTAACAAATTTCAGTGACTTGTTTGGAATATACAATGATTTCAAATATAATTAAGTACAATATTATAACACCAAAAAACACAGATTCAAACAAATATTTCACATATAATTAATAGTTTGAATCTGTGTTTTTTGGTGTGATAAAAATACTTCACATATAATTAATATTATCACACCGAAAAACACAGATTCAAACAAATACTTCACATATAATTGAGGTTCACTTGAATCCACCAATTTTCTCATAATTTCACAACTCTTCATCAGTTGACGATCATTCAAAGGTGAACTTGTGGATTGAAACGACCCTCAATTACACATAAAGTATTTCTCTTATTTTTTTCACCTACTAGGAGCATATTTAGCATATCTGATCTGTTACAACAAGTCTATCATCTGATAAATATGTGCTAGCTGACCAAAATGATAATGTAAGCAATCTCTTCACACTGATGCATAAAGACTGTTTAAACCTTTCAGATAAATTACGATCCAACTGAAAAATTTATTCATTTAAACAAAATAGTTAACAAACATGTAATTCTAGCAAAAGAAAAATGGGAAATATAAAACTTCCAAACATTAAAATGAATTTATAGATGTTTTAAACAACATTCATTCATTTAAACTATAAATGTATCATGTCTGAAAAAATGTTGCAAGTATTTTTTTTTTACTTCTCAATAAGCATGAAAACAAATAACTAAATCAACAGATAATACAAGACAACAAAATACACCAGTCACAACTTTAAATCTTCATTAACAGTACCAAACCCACATGTTAATTCAGAAGAAATTACTTACATTTTAAAAGTCATGCTTTAACACATTATAATAAAGTTTTCAGAAAATAAAAATTGGAAAAATTCATCACACGAATTTTGCTTTTCATATGTTTTGAAAACTACATTTTGTTCTGGAAGAAAGAAACGGGTTATAAAAGATCAATTGAAATAAACTTTACTTTAAAATGAGATGATAATTGTTTTACCCATTATGTTTTTTAGATCCCTGTATAAACTGAATAACAGTATGTGATGAGTTCTTGCTTCACAAATAATTATGTTTTCAGCAAACTGTATAATTGGAACTGGTGTTGTATTTGTAACTTAATTTTAATATCTCACCCAGAAATTGGGACTCAGATACCAATCTTTAGAAACAATAATAAATTATTGATAATTTGAGACTTTATTTTTGTTTCAAATAAAGCCTACTTTCGAAGTAAAATAATATAAAAAACAATACATTCTGTCAAATATGATTATAATCATATACCTGATTTACTTCAACAACCCCAATAGCTTCTACAGAGTTTGTGGGTTTCTTTTTAAATAGCCAACCTCTATGTTTGTTTTGTTGATTTTTACACAAAACTACTCGAAGGCTATCTGCAATAACTGTTCCTAGTTTTGGAGTGAAAGACTAGAAAGAAAACAGCTAGTCAACACTATCTATTGACAAAGTCTTGGGTTATTCTTTTCCAATTAAAAGTGGGATGGACTGTCACATTACAACACACCTACAGCTGAAACGCAAGCATGTTTGGTGACTGAATTTGACCCATTAGCCACAGATTGTGAGCCTAATCACCACACCATGCCAGGCCACATTTATAAGATGAAAGAACTTGGATAATACCTTCTGGAGATCAACATCAGTCAGAGCTTGAACATTAGGCCGAACTTGACTCATCAATTTCAGGGCGCCAGTGGCAGATTGGTCTCCTTCTCCAATCAAAATGATATCTTCTGTTTTACCCAATGGTGCAGATATTTCAGCTGCAATCTAATGCGGTAAAGATATTACGATCAAAGTAGGCTTAGTTTGTCTGATACATACATTATGTAATGAAAAAGTTAATTTAAATTATTTCTAATGTTGGGTATGTTTCGTGTAAAACCAATACTCTTTATAAGTTACTTATATTGTTACAATAACATTATGTAAATTTTAAAAAATGTAATTCATAGTTTTCTTAAAGGTTTGTTTGAAGTTAAGCACAAAGCTACACAATGTGTTATCTGTGCTCTGCCCACCATAGGTATCGAGACCCGATTTCTAAAATTGTAAGTCTGCAGAATTACTGCTGTATCACTGTTGTAATGATAGCATGTAACCTTACTTTATATGAGATTGATTATAATTGTGCTTGATAGTATTAGATTAATTATTATTATAATTAAGTATTATTATTATTAGTATTAGATTATTATTCAATTACTTACAAATGTTTAAGATCACAAACCTACAGAACCACTTTGGGTTAAATTAGAGTCATAAGAAAACTTAATTACAAGATGAAAAACTCTTAACTTCTTTAGAAATTTACATTTTAAAGAAAGAAAAAAAAGATCATTAACTGAAAGTAATGATTTTTTTATCATTCTGCCAAATAAGTAATATTAAAAACAAAAATAAAAATTACCAAAAAAAACGTACAAATTTATAAAATACCAACTTGAGCATAAACTTTACAATTTTTTTTGTAAAAAAATTATAATGTTCAGGACTTCTTCATAACATTACTGTAATATTTATGAAGAACACAATATGAATAAGCCACATATGAAAGGAATATACCTTTTAATAAGACAACAATTCTAATAAGATATTACAACACTTCATAAGAGTATCATTACAACAACTTTAAGAGAGCATTTGGCAGCAGGAGAGTACATGTTACGACAATAAGCAAGTCAACTAAGCCTACTATGTTCGTGATCCAAAAACATGGACAATTTGTGTGTCCCGAGAATGTTTCTCAGGACACTGGGACAAACTATCAAAACACGGGAATGTCTTGGCAAAACTGGAGTATCTGGTCACTCTACTATTTCTGTAAACAGTTCATGATCAAGATATTGCTGCACATAACCAATACAGATGTACAGTACTTCAGCTTTAACAAAATCTATCCTGTTAGTCCCCAAAAAAATAGGTAACCCATTTAAACAAGCATTTTCCTTACTGCAAATGTAAAGCATAAAAACTAAAAAGATTATATATATATATATACAATTCTTGATCACTCACTGTACGTCTTAATTTTTATCATATATTGACCACAGGAATTTTTTTTTCCAGTTGAATATACACCATCATCATTAACTTATAAATGACTTTTCAAACCACTTAATGTCTGATCGATATAGTAGCTGACTCTTTGTTAGTAGTTCTTAATCATTTCTACACAAGACAACAAGGAGTTTGCACTACATTACAACTACCAAGGAAGCCAACTTCTGGTTACAGCAATGACAATTATTTAGAATTTTAGTCTAAAGCTGTAAAAAGACTATTTACTCTAGCTGTCCCTAATTTTTAACTGACAGGACATAGGGACGGATATTCAACATCATCCACTGCCACCCCTTGGGCTATTCTTTTCTGGTGGAAAAGGTTGGATCTGACAATCACTCTTATTAGCACATCCACAAGCCCAAAATGTGGGGCACATTTCTGGGGAAATAGTTCATGAACAATGAGCTTTCAGACTTATAAACTGAGAATGCAAACCATTAGGTCATAACCAGCCCAACAAGAGATAAGAGAAAACTAACTACCAAACGTATTCTCCTATAGATCAATCAGACTCTACAACATGCTTTGTCATTTTATTGACAGTAATCTAAGAAACAAAAAATCTACACATTGTATTTTGTGCTGCTATCCAAGCTGTAGAACCACTAGGTCATAACTGACCCAACAAAAATTGAAGAGAAACTTTAGCCTTTAGGAACAAATTTTCACCAGAACATATAAACTAAAGAAATAAGTAACTTTCTAATTGGTTACATTACAGCCAATGAGAGTTTATGAAGCATGCAAGATACGTTAACATATAAAAGTACAGAATCAAGATAAACATGATCTTTAAATTAGAATGAAATAAGCGATTAAACCCTTGGACAGCACACACGTTTCATTGAGACAATCTCATTTTATGATAAACTATATAATAAACTTGGCACTATAGTGTTGAAAACCACGAGATGATTTGTCATATTAGGTTAAACTGTAAGCTGTAAATACTTGCAAATACACTTTTAAAAAATATATACTTCAACCAAATTAACACAATACTAACTTTTATTTATGGGTTTTAACATAACCTCAAAAACTACTTATTAAATATTTCCTCAAAAATCAAAACAGAGAGAGAGAGAAAATGGCAAACCTTTGGAAGAACCTCTAGGACTCGACTCAGAACAGCAGCATTACCAAACTGTTTATAAGCTGCAGCTTTCATCCTCATTCTCTCAGCTTCTGCTTTTCCTACTCTTTCAATAGCATAAGCTTCTGCCGCTCCAACCACCTTAATGCTTTCCGCTTCTGCACGGGCAGTTTCAACCGTTTCCACACTGTAGGAAGAACATATTAGTATTTAAGTTTTAAGTCTGTTAGTATCACTGACACATCGGTTTAAGACAATTTTAAGATGATCGGTAAATGATATTTTTTTTATTATTAAAAAAGAAATTTCACTGAATATAAATTTTACAAAGATAACACTAATTCAACGACCATTTACGAAACTTCATAGTATGTTTGTTTTTTTTGAATTTCGCGCAAAGCTACACGAGGGCTATCTGCGCTAGCCGTCCCTAATTTAGCAGTGTAAGACTAGAGGGAAGGCGCTAGTCATCACCACCCACTGCCAACTCTTGAGCTACTCTTTTACCAACGAATAGTGGGATTGACCGTCACATTATAACGCCCCCACGGCTGAAAGGGCGAGCATGTTTGGTGGGATGGGGATGCAAACCCGCGACCCGCAGATTGCGAGTCGAGCGTCTTAACCACCTGGCCATGCCGGGCCGTTCAAAGTATGAAATAAATGTAGAATTACACAGTAAGTAAACCATAAGGAAGTTAGAAAGGTATACATAATTTAATTATAAATATGAGCAATGAGGTTACAATATAAATGGACTTGATGAAAATAAAAATATAATTAAGTTGTTTGTGGTCTTGGCTGTTGATATTAAGGTTATATTGATTTTAATGCAAATAAGAATTATTCCTCTGTGTGACAGTTATTATTGCTTTTGAAAAGATTTTAAGTTATAAGCATAAATAAAATCTATCTAAGACCATATATATGGTCTAAATTTCTTTAAAATTTTTAACAAAAAAAAGAGAAATACTACTTTGGCCAATAATTATCTATCTTTCAACGAAGCATGGCCATAAATGGAAAAACTAAATTCAAACTTCCAAGCTATCTTAAATTGTATGCATAGCTAGTACCCAAATATTGTTAATTGTTAAAATCTGACAACAGTAATCAAGTTTGATCTTCCTTTCACCTTGACCTTTATGTGTGTCTGTACCATAAAGGTCATCTCTTAATATAGGTTAGCTATAAAAATACATGTCCTTTTCATGACTTTGACAACTGTCCTTAAATTCTTCTTTTCACACAACTGAAAAATCTTAAAACTAATCAGTTAAATCACATTTAAGTTCTTAAACTTTTTCATCCTTTCATGTACAACATCAGAAAATCAATAACATACTGAGTTCTCTGTGTTTCTAACCCATTAACTGCTATTTTAACACCCTTAGTATATATGCTGTGCTGTGATTGGCCTAGAGCACATCACAATATGAAACATTTGAACTGTTGCCTTGAAAAGCCAATTAATAAATCATGCCAAAGTTTCCCAGTTGTTTAGGCCATTGCTATGCATGCATGTGTTGCAGCACAACTTTGCAAATAACCATTCATTGAAAACATGTTGACCTATTTAGGTTTGATAAAAGCATTAAGCTCAAACCTGTAAAATGAGTGTGGACATACATAATGGCTCAACTTTTCCTAACAGCCTTAGGAAACAGATTATAGCTACTCACTCTCTCCTTTGGGCAACAAAGTATCTGTTGCCTTCATAACAATTTATTATTGGATTATCTCAATCTTTATGCTCAATTAACAATAAGATTTATAAAAAAAGCCAAGTTCTTCAATAAATCAATAAAAAACATCAGCCTCTGGGTAACATCAATGTTCATTTTTACCTTAATGCTTAATTAGGGCTCAAGAGTAGGTAATAATAATAATAATTTAAAGTTAAAATGTCACTAAACTTCTGTGATACTGATAGTTGAACTACAGGTCATTTTGTCCTTTATGCAAAGTTCACAGTCCAAGAAAAATTCTCAGAAAAGATAGTTAAATTCCTTTAAAACTATACCAACAATAATTATACGACACAGTCACATACAAAGAAAATTATCTCAGTCCAAACCAAGGTAATAGGGTCAACGAGTGGGAAGAAACCATACACAAACATATTAGGTAAAAGACATCTTTATGCAATAAGGTGAAACTCTTTTGAAAACTGTAAAGTTTGTATACCAGAAGTAATGAGATGGACTCCCCTTTTGTATGAAAATCAATGTCACAAATAACCTTCTCATTAAAATTACTACACATCAATTAGCCACTAGAAAATAGTTAATTAAAACTCTCATTTACAAAATACCTCAATACATATATACCAGGCTTCACTAATAAACAAGTGTAAAGCAATAAACAGTTCAGAGAAAATTACAATAGTGGACTACAATCATGCATATTTATGAATACAAAATATTTTCAACAACGGTTTCTTTAGTAAAATTCAGAAACTGCCATACCCAGAACAACCATCATAAATCTTGGTTTACTTTTTCACTAATGGACTATTTTGTGATCCTATTAAAAATTATTTGATGGGTTGTAGTTAAATATCTTCCAGTCAAGTACTGGCCATCCCATAGAAACTTCTAATCATGTACTGACCACCTATAGAAACCTTCTAATCATGTACTGGCCATCCCATAGAAACTTCTAATCGTGTACTGGCCATCCCATAGAAAACTTCTAAACGTGTACTGGCCATCCCATAGAAACTTCTAATCACGTACTGGCCATCCCATAGAAAACTTCTAATCGTGTACTGACCATCCTATAGAAACCTTCTAATCATGTACTGACAATCCTATAGAAACCTACTAATCATGTACTGACCATCCTATAGAAACCTTCTAATCATGTACTGACCATCCTATAGAAACTTCTAATCATGTACTGACCACCCCATAGAAACCTTCTAATCACGTACTGACCAACCTATAGAAACTTCTAATCATGTAATGACCATCCCATAGAAACTTCTAATCATGTAATGACAATTGGTCAGTACATGATTAGAAGTTTCTATGGGACCTATAGAAACCTACTAATCATGTACTGGCCATCCCATAGAAACTTCTAATCATGTAATGACAATCCCAGAGAAACTTCTAATCATGTAATGACCATCCTATAGAAACCTACTAATCATGTAATGACCATCCCATAGAAACTTCTAATCATGTAATGACAATCCCATAGAAACTTCTAATCATGTACTGACCATCCTATAGAAACCTACTAATCATGTACTGACCATCCCATAGAAACTTCTAATCATGTACTGACCATCCTATAGAAACCTACTAATCATGTACTGACCATCCCATAGAAACTTCTAATCATGTAATGACCATCCTATAGAAACCTACTAATCATGTACTGGAAGATGGTTAGTACATAATTAGGTTTCTATGGAAAAATGGCATTACATTACTGGATGGTTCCTATGGGATGGCCAGTACAGGATTAGTAGGTTCCTATGGAAAGGTAAGTAGGTGACTGGAATGTTTTTCTGGAATGGTCAGCACATGATTAGTAGGTTTCTATAGGTTGGTCAGTACATGATTAGTAGGTTCCTATAGGTTGATTAGTACATGATTAGAAGGTTCCTATAGGATGGTCAGTACATGATTAGAAGGTTCCTATAGGATGGTTAGAAGCCTTCTAATTATCTACTGACCATATTTTTAGAAATCTATCAATTATACATAGACTGGTTTTTCTCTAGAAACCAACCAATCATGCACTGACCATTTTTCACAAGAAGCTTTCAAACTATACACTGACCATCTAATATAAATCTTCTAATGTTCTGTTTTTTCCAAGAAAACTATCAATCATGCACTGAATGTTTTCCTCTAAAAAAACTTATAATCATCTCATGAAACCCATCTAAATCATTTACTGGCCATATTCTTTAGAAATCTTCCCACTGTGTTATAGCCATTTTCCCTAGAAAAATTCCTATCACGTACTGACCGTTTTCCTTGGGCCAATTTTTCTACTTTATAAGCTTCTGCCTCTGCTGTTAACCTTACTGTAGCTGTAAGCTCTTTGTCTTTTCTAAGTATTTCTTTCTCTTCGACATCGATTTGCTTTCGTCTTTCAACAACTTCAATCTCAATCTCCTCATTCCTAATCTTCTGCTTCATCCTGGCTTCCTGAAGTTCATAGGCCAACTGGGCTTCAGCTTTCTATGAGGTAAACAGAAGTTTTGAGGTTTTTGACATCTTTAAGAATTCATGAAAAGTTAATACAACCTAATTTCAATTTATTATTATCAATGATCTAAAAATAGCATTTCACAGAAAGAACTGCTCAAGAGAAAAACCAATTTCAAATAACACAATTTTTTTGTTTGTTTGTTTGGAGTTAAGCACAAAGCTACAAAATGGGTATTTTCTGTGCTGTGTCCACCATGGGTATCAAACCCAGTTTCTTGACATTATACGTCCTCAGACACACCTTAGAAAGAATATTAAATTGTTGAATATGGGTCAGAGAAAGATTAACAGGATTATACCTTGGGATGAAAATGGTTGTCATACAAAGCCAGGTAAGATCTCTGATACTATTCTCTCTTGAAAAAAGAAGAATCAGATGGAATCTAATTGATGTGTTTAAGATTGTTAAGGGAATTGATAGAGTTGATGCATTCATCTTTTTTCATACTTAATGTTACGAATAGGAAGCACAAATATAAATTTTGGCAGGATAAAGATCATCTTCAGCCGAGACAGTTTTAATTTTTTAACAGGGTTGGAATTGGTTGCCTTCAGATGTGGTTAGCATTTGGAATTGGTTGCCTTCAGATGTGGTGGACACAATCAATTTAAGGAAGTTTAAGGGAAAGCTTGATAAATACTTGAATGATAAGGATGAAAAGGGCTGGCATTGAGGGTTTTTTAATATTTATTTTAATGTTTAGTTTAGTGGATGAAATAGCCTAAATGGACCAACAGATCCCCTGTTGTCTTTCAATTACATGTTACAAGCAAAAGTACCCGCCCCCAGTGACTGGAAAAGTTTAAGTTAATCTATCAATTTAAATTATTTCATGGACTTTAAAAACATTAATTGTGTTGCATTCTTGGTTTTACTCAGAGTGAAAAATAATTGTTGAGCATTTCAGTCATGCTAAGAGCCGGTCAACAATAACATATGGTAAATCTACATTTTTATTCTTTAAGTTACGTCACATTTTAAAATGTTAACGATAGTGTGATTAATTCCTAACAATTTATCGTAGAATATCCTACTTGTGAAATAAAATTTGACATCAACATTATTCACGCCTGTTCTCCCATCATTTCAAAAGTGAATGTTGAGCTTTGCTTGTGTGCAGTTTTTCAAATGGGAGACAGACAAACTCTCAAACAGACACCATGGTTCACAATATATACAAGATGTCATCCCACCAGTGGCTGATGTGAGAGGTTTATTTGTTTTTATTTTGTGGAAAGCTACACAGGGACTACACTAGTCACCTCTAATTTTGAAGTGATAGTCTAGAGGGAAGACAGTTACACCACACAACCAACTCTCGGGTTACTCTTGTCAGACTATATAGTTGGGTTTGACAATCACTTTTACAATGGCCCCATGGCCCCAAAGTATGGTTTGTTTTTGGTGGTAACGTAAAACAAAACCTCAGCTATAGAGTTCAGAATGGTAACCACTGAGCCATGCTCAGCTCAACACAGGTGGATGTGAATGACTTGGTTTTTAAACCCTACAAGAAAATGGTGTGCTACCATACTTGAGTCAACAATGTACACCTTATCCTAGAAACATCAGTACATGTTTCCTTTTCAAAACAGAAACCCATTTGGTGATAATAGATATACATTTGTGAGGCTTTAAAAATTAATACTTAAAGTATTTAAGACATAAATGTAAGCACACTACAGTTATTTAAATGATACTTTATACAACATCAAACAAAATATATAGTGTAACTATAAATATTCTACATGGAGACCAGTGTTCTGAAAACTTGTACTTACTTTTGTGTTAACCTCTGCATCAAATTTGCTTTTCTGTAACTGAAAAAGACGGCTTGAATTCTCAATCTTTGTATTAGCTGAATATTTTACATCCATGGTAAACTTTTCACACTCTGCTTCCTGTAAACATATACAGCTTTATTGACATTTCACTCACTATTATTCATGTTACATTACAGATATACATATCAATTAACACTTAGAAACAATTAACAGAATCTTTCTGTCAAACAAACAATTTTATGCAGGGGTTAAATTGGGGTGGAACTGTCCAGAATGGTATTTTGCCTCTTGAGGATTCAATCCATTAGCATTCCTGTTCTTCTGATTGGAAGAAAAAGTACCACTCACAGAATGTATGTCCTCTGTTGTAACATTCTATGGTCCATGCTTCTACAGAGTGTCTGTCCTCTGTCCTATCATGTTGTGATTCACACTGCTACAGAGTGTCTGTCCTCTGTTGTAACACTATGTGCTCCATGCTTCTACAGAGTGTATGTCCTCTGTCTTATCATGTTGTGATTCACACTGCTACAGAGTGTATGTCCTCT
>NW_013668229.1:23992-29083 GCF_000517525.1 Limulus polyphemus
AGGTCATTATTTTAAATGTTTTTTCTTTTATCGAACAAGATAAGATAAGCTTACTTAGGTCATTATTTTAAATGTTTTTTCTTTTATCGAACAAGATAAGGTAAGCTTACTTAGGTCATTTTTTTTATCGAACAAGATAAGGTAAGCCTACTTAGGTCATTTTGTACTCAATCGCTTTATGTTTCATTTCACTGTCAAACACACTGGTTGTTAGACTGTGTTTCATAAATTTCAGAAAATTTGAAATGGACGAAAAGGAGCTTATTAGCTCAACAAGGATGTTCTTTCCAGCTCCCAACTATAACCACCCCTTACTACTCATGTATTCATCCAATCTTTTCTTGAACTCAGTTATCTTTTCTGCCTCCACTACCCTTTAAGGTAGGTCATTCCAAAAGCCAACCATCCTGTTTGAAAAGTAATACTGCCTAAACTGCAGACGACTCAAACGATGAGAAATTTGAATTTATGACCTCTTATCCTATTGTTTTCACTGCTAAACTCAAAAACGTTTGATGGATCTATATTATCAATACCCTTAATAATCTTAAACACTTCAATCAAATCCCCCCCCTGACCCTACTCCTCTCCAGAAAAAACAAGCTTAGAGATTTTAGTCTTTCCTCATAGGACAATCCTACCATCCCAGATAGTGACAAGTGGCTCTTCTCTGAACCTTCTCCAACAATTGAATGTCCTTCTTGAGGAAGTGAGCCCAAAACTGTACACAGTACTCTAAATGAGGCTTTAAAAGTGATCTGTATAGTGAAACAATAATCTCCCTTGTCTTGTGTTAAATATTTCTACAGATGCTACCAAAAGTTATAATTTTCCTATACTGAAAATTGATTTCCAATAGGTACTTCCCTTCAGTCTCAAGATTAGCTATTCTTGTCCAGTGTTGCCCTTTATATGCAAATATTTTTCTTTATGCATGCCACAAGCCTTCTGCTCCCCCCCCCTATTGAAATCAAATGATTCCAACATGTCTCTCGTGTAAATCATCATGCATCACTTTTCCACCAATAGGAGCGTGGCATGCTCATGTAATGCATGTGACTCCCTCTATATGCCTCTACTGAACT
The DNA here is from genome assembly GCF_000517525.1 of Limulus polyphemus. NCBI lineage: Eukaryota > Metazoa > Arthropoda > Merostomata > Xiphosura > Limulidae > Limulus > Limulus polyphemus. The sequence continues at coordinate 25,078 of NW_013668229.1, forward strand.
ATCACTTCGAGTTTGGCAGAACCGGAGAAAAGTGTGGAGGAAGGGTGGGGAGTGTGAGAAGAGGGAAGTGCCCATTAGAAATATATTTTCAGTATAGGAAAATTATAACTTCCGATATTGTACTTCCCTCTGCTCACAAGATTAGCTAAAATCCCACATTGATAAGGTGGTTGGACCAGTGTGAGGGAATAACAGAAGTACCCCCTGTATGCATCAAAAGGATACCCCTGGAAATGAGAGAGAGAGTCAGATCCAAAGATCTCATGAGGGGGATGGCACCACTTCTGAACTAGGTATACTTTCGCCCATCCGTGAAATGTGTTATAGATAAGGGCAGAAAAGGACAGGAACACATCCAAGTGGAAGAGAACAGTGGCAAGATAGTGATCCTAACCATGTAAATATATATGTAACTCAATCCCACAAAGTATAAAAGTGGGTAAAACAATAGATGTGCCCTAGGTGTAGAGTGGCTAGGGCACGACAGACCGTACTCAGTAAGTCAACTACATCCAAAACCCTAGAGTGGCTAGAGCACAATGGACCGTACTCAGTAAGTCAACTACATCCAAAACCCTAGAATGGCTAGGGCACAATGGACCGTACTCAGTAAGTCAACTACATCCAAAACCCTAGAGTGGCTAGGGCACAATGGACCGTACTCAGTAAATCAACTACATCCAAAACCCTAGAGTGGCTAGGGCACAATGGATACCCGAAGATAAGGAGAAGAAACCATGATATGGTGTAAATAATGGGAGACAAACATATTAGGTGTAGTCCACATGCCCGACTGTAGGATTTCCTCCAATGGCCGACGAAGACAAGATGCGATGGTAAAGGTGAGGTGTTGCATCTGACAAGAAGATACCCGAAGATAAGGAGAAATAAGCCAATTAAATCAAAAGTTGAACCCAATTGTTTAGGGTAGAAGGGGAAAGATCCTGAACAGAGGAACACTGCCATTTTGATGATGACAAAACCTTGTCGAAACGTTGTACATTTGCTGTTATGTTAAACTTATATTAAAGTTTTTGTTCATTACCCATTCAAGCCATATCCAGCCATTATTAGTCTCAAAGTGGGTTCCTCGTCATCGAATTTAGATTCACATTTGTTTTAAATCAAAATGATTCTTCTAGTTTCTGATTTAAATGCTTCTCTTAATAACATATAAAAAAAATATTTGTTCGAAAACTTCATATCAAAAATAAAACTCAAAAGGAATAAAATATTTTAAAAATTTTATATTTTAACCCCCAAAACTCACTTCTTGGTTTATTTAGTAGCCACATCTAATATAATTCTTCACAAAAGAAAGTAAATACTGGAAAATTAAATATTACATTGATTGTAGACCAATGTTTTAAACGCTTAAGTTACAAGAGAACAATGCATATCCAATTCTTACTTCCAAAATCAACAAGAAATAATTTTGCCCAAAGAATTATTTTTCCTTCATCCTTTCAAGAGTATTATTAGTAGTCCCATTTTGTTTTTGCTTACTTAGAACTATTTATTTATATATATATATATATATATATACATATATCACTACAATTTTTATAGGATTTAAATTACATTTAGGCTATCTGCTTTGACATTCAATCTTTCAAGAAATATATCCACTAATCTAACCTTACACTAATGCCAGCATCTCTTTCAGCCTGTGCTACTCCAATATTTGCATCTCGTTTTACATCAGCAGTTCGAGCTCGGCCCAGAGAAGCGAGATATTCAACGTTATCAATCACATCCTTAATGGTAAAGCTGAGAATCTCTATTCCCATCCGACCAACATCGGGTGATGCAACTTCTCGTACCAAGGATGCAAATTGGTCTCTGTCCTTGACTATCTCTTCTACAGTTAAGGTTCCTTCAGAGATAAGGGTGAAAATAAGGTAATTAAAAGTACTTTACTTCAGCAACTTTTACGAAACAGACAACTGGTTTTGAAAAAGAATTTATTATCCATTTTCACAAAAGCTATAAAGATACAAATGCAAGTCGTTTAAAGAAAATATAGTTATATATGCGTATATTATCTTATAACATTCCAAAAAAAACACTATTTTACATATTAGGACAAGTGATTTTAATTTCATTAAAAAAAATTATGTGACAGAATTTTCATACAAAAATTGGTGAAGAGCCCAATATTGTGAAAACTCGGGTGGAATTTTAAAAAATAGACTTCAATAACCACAAACTGTAAAAGTTTAGAAAAAGGCTACCAGCACAAAATATCAAATTCTAATTGAAACCACAAACTGATACTGTTTCATAACATATTGTACAGAATTGTTTCTTTAAACATTAAATATTCTAAGACGATACTCTACACAAGTTCAATTACACAACATTTGTATTATCCTTCTTCTTTCTTAACCCTAATTATTTGTGTACTTTGTAAAACAATACAGTCGTTTAATTTGTTTTGGATCTTTTGGAAATGTTTGTTAGTTTCAAAGGACGAATCACGTGTATCAATGTGTTGTTTGTGTTATGCTAACACGTCATCTACAAAGAACTAGGAATGGAGGCCATATTTCGATACAGATTAGAAAAACAACACCTTGATGAACAAACTCTTTGTTGGTGTCTAATTCTTAATCATTTGTACCTTTTATTTTTTTATAAATATTACATTTTGAAAATATCTACTAGAATACATTTAAAAACATTTTTTATGGTCTCAGGACAGCTATGCCTGTGTTAAGTTATCTGAAGAGATATTAAATTTGACATAGAATGTTACTTCTCACAAAAATTCTAAACATTATACATTCTGATCCTTTAAAAAGTACAGAAAAACTTCTGATCTATTAGTGTTAGGGAGACATAAACAACACTTAATTTGTTTGTTTTGAATTTCCTGCAAAACTACACAAGGCTATCTGCACTAGCTGTCCCTAATTTAGCAATGAAAGACTAGAGGGAAGGAAGTTAATCATTCCCACTCACTGCCAACTCTTGAGCTACTCTTTAACCAACAAACAGTAGGATTGATCGTCACACTATAATGTCCCCACGGCTGAAAGGGCAAGCATATTTGGTGGGACAGGGATTTGAACCCATGACCCTCAGATTGGGAGTCAAGTTCCATAACCACCTGGCCATGATGGACCATTTAACAACACTTGAAAAGACAAAACAAACAGGTTTGTGGAAAAAATTAACACAAGAAAATCAATAAAACTGGTTTGTTCAAAACAAATAAAGTATTTAAAATTCAACTTCATTTTCACAAAAATTCAATCTAGAATATCACCCCAAGTTTAGTTCCTGTTTTAAGTTTTTTTTATTTTCTTATAAGTTGTTTCCACCCACCAGCAATAGTTTGCATTTCATAAGTCTGATCTTTAACTACATTTAAGTCCAGTATATAGTGTTTAATATCATACAAAAGAAACTACAGGAAGATGTCTAATTTAGTATCATATTTCATACTGATTTTTATACAAAAGATACAAGAACGTATTTCACGAACATAAGAACTATACAACAGATATTTAATTTGGTATTATATTTCAAATTGATTTCAGTTCAGTCACTCAGTTGGTCATATTTGAAACTTCCTGTTCTTTTTAAACAAAAACCTTTGGCAAAGAGGACATTGTTATACAAGTTTATTACCTCAGTTTTTCATTTGGAACCAGCTCAACAAAGATAAAACAAGTAAAACAGAAACTCCACAAAATATTTATTCAGCGAAATACTTTTCACTATCAATAAATATTCTTACTCTTTTTTTTATTCAATTGTTGATAGAGCTAACAGTTTTACTCAATATACTAATGTACTGATAACCATAATGACAAACCTAAGATAGCACGTAAGTGTCCCTCCAAAGTTTGCACTATGACACTCTTAATTTAATCTACAGTTAACTGTTTTACTCAATATACTAATGTACTGATAACCATAATGACAAACCTAAGATAGCACATAAGTGTCCCTCCAAAGTTTGCACTATGACACTCTTAATTTAATCTACAGTTAACTG
>NW_013668229.1:29175-33150 GCF_000517525.1 Limulus polyphemus
TACCCCTTGACAGCAAGGATGAACAGTCATGACTTCCAAACTTAACCTGGATAATGGATAACAGCAAGTCATACAAAGATATGCCAAACGTATCAGTTGAATAATAAAGAAATAAAACTTTGACATAACTTTTCAAAGTACATATATATAATGTACAGAATTTCTACAGAATGTTTTGTACAGATATATAAATATTAACAAGGCTGTTATCTTTTTAATTCAAAAGTTTTTAGATACTTTATCATTAAAGTTTTAAAAAATAATTATTATTCTAATCTAAGTACTATTCTAAGTAGATTTAGCTACAATATTAACCAATTATCTATCAAATCTTTTTTAAAACCATTAAAGTAATAAAAACATTTAAAAAACAAATGCAGCCACAATGTGATGAAATCTGAAAATATAAAGCAGTATTTAAATCAGTGAAATGATATGAAAAATACGGTCAAGGTTTCTATTAAAGGACCTACATTAAATTCTGATGAAGAATATTTGTTTTAAACCTTGACTGCACATTTCTTTCTTTTTATTATCCAGCAGTCATGACTATTTCTTTGTACTTTCTTTCTTCTCAATTAATGATTTACAAATATACAGATTTTTCCTTCAAGAGTGTGAAACCTAATATCCAAAAAGACCTTGAACAGTCAGGTTACTTACTGATTACTTTACTGAGATGCATACTTATTATAAGAGAAAAATCTCAATGTCTAAATTACATTTGATTACTTATCTATTATTTGTAAGCTATTTTAAACATGTATATTTTACAACTGAAGCGATTAATAAGTTTTGTAGATTTTACAATTCAAGGGTACTATCAATGATAACATTTAACTCTATAAGGGTACTATCAATGATAACATTTAACTCTATAAGGGTACTATCAATGATAACATTTAACTCTATAAGGGTACTATCAATGATAACATTTAACTCTATAAGGGTACTATCAATGATAACATTTAACTCTATAAGGGTACTATCAATGATAACATTTAACTCTATAAGGGTACTATCAATAATAACATTTAACTCTCAAAATAAAATATATCGAATTCTTTACAAACAGAGAAAATCATGCTTACGTAATATAGATTACAACAGAGCCGTAGCTAGGGTAGGGTAGGAGGGGCAGTTGTCCAGGGCACAACCAAAAGAGGCTCAGTACAAGTGCTAAGCCTATTATTCAATCATTTGTGCAGAACTATACAGACTGGAAGGCAAATAGAAAAACTTAACAACTCAATTAAGCAAGATAATTTGTTCTATTTAGCATGGTATGATACTTAAGTTCTTGACTTCGCTCCTTATTCTTCAACTATGTCATCTTGTGCTTAAGTTATAATACATATCTTAATTATTTTTATATTCTATAGTGTTGTGGTATTTACCATCTTATTTAGCTACATGCTTCTTTCCTAATATCTATATGTTTTTAGGAAAAGGAAAAATAGGGCTCGGGAATTATCATATCCAATGTTCCGGGACATCCTAAAATTCTGCTGGCTACCAAACATTACAGGAAGCATTTTGGACAGGGTAATCGGGTTTTTACTGTATCTGTCATTGCTACAAAGTAAAGTAAAAACTGAGATTTATTACAATTAAACGTGAAACATTGGTTTGTTCCGTAATCCATTTATGTTTTAGTTATTATGTTTAAAATATATTTATTAACTATCCTATGTTATGAAAACACTTGCTATTGATGGAATAGCGACCACGAATAACAAATGTGTGCCATGAATAGGTTAGGCAGATCTAAATTCCAGTACGCTATATGGAATCTCCGCAGACTGACCAGCCAACTGACATACACGGGCAACAAAGAAAGGAACTTGTGCAAAAATGATTGGCTACAGTTTTGGATTGCGATGGCAATATTCAAACAAATAAAATTGATGGTCTGTGTAAGAGATGCCATTCGGTCTATTTTAGTCAAGCATTTAGAAGTTAATAACTCTTCATTCATAGTTATATGGTATCTCTCACTATCAGAATTTGTATTTCTCTTATCTGGATGGTTTCAAGAAAGGAATCCACATTTTGCTGACTTCTGTGCTAGGTTAAATGAGCACGTTATCAGTTAAATTGATGTAAAATGCTTCTTTTATCATTCATTTTCTCATATGAGGTTCGATCCTGTCATTTTAGTATTATTCCATTTTGCTGTATGGTCTTCTCTGACACGAACTGCAGCAGTACTAAAGAATGTTGTATGGGTATTATCTTCTTGAATTCTAACTTTAAGTCTTGTTTTCTTTCCAATATATTACCATCCACATTCACAGAAGATTCTGGAAATAGCATTTCGTTGTTTACTGGGTCGTTAAGTAGTTTGGTGGGTACTAACTACAATTATATTCTGTTGTGGCTTCTGAATGCTATTCTGACTTTATGTACTTTACATATCCTATATATATTTGACAAAGAAGAACACATCTATGTATATTTGTAGTTTGATTCCTTGTTATTCTTGTGTTTAATTTAATTATCACAACTTTCTCCTCCTGTATCCAGTGTTGTAAAAAAATTAATAACTAATAATTAAGCATAGGTGAAGGTATAACAAGCTATGACAACAGTTACTAATCATTTAGGTTTTATACTGTCAAACCTATTAATGTGGAAATCATCAGTGCATGTACAGTGAATTAGTATTTCCAGGCTCTGTCTTTACTACACACAGTCCAAAAATATTGATAAAACCTATAAAACTTCACATTTTACTTAGCAAATTGCTTTTTTTCTGTACCTTTGTACATCACTAACTAGCCACCAGGCCCAGGCGTAGCCTCCGACAACCTTCTTTTTCCTTGAGGAGTCTGACCATCCTCCTATATAAGACATAGTGGTTACAAAATATTGATCAAATCTTACTACAGTTTTGTTTTAAAAAAAAAATTTTGCACATTTATTATATTTAGATGAAACTGTAAACAAATAGGTCTAATATTGTTGGCCAAAATCATGTTCGACTGCAGATGTGTTTTCCACATCTCTATTAAAGATATTGTTAAACTAAATAACCAAATAGTAATGAACAAGTTCAATGGAATATGAAAAAAAAATCCCTTTTAATGATCATGTTGAATTAAATGAACAAACAGTAATAGATAAATTATCTCCAATTTAGCATGATTTTAATCATAAATATTAATCATTTACCTTTATAGAAAATAAAACAATACCATTTTTTTCATTTTATAACAATGAACTCTCTGAACAAAATCTTAACATATAACACATTATTGATCACCTATTTCAAACATTATTAACACATTATTAACACATGGAAAAGTAAAAATACTTCTTTCTACGAAAATAATCATGATTCAAAATATTTCTCAAATTTTTAACTATTAAAAAAAAACAATGATCTAAGCTCAAGCTTCTGGAAAACAGATCATTCAAATTCCCCAAACTATTTTGGAAAATTATAAATGTATTATCACATCATAACATAATGAAAGGATAAAAGACAACATAGTCATTGTTCGACTATCCTGTACCCATTCCAAAAAAACATTAACAAAGCCTCTTTAATCCATTCTCTGGGCAACAATCTTGGAAATATTCAACACAAAGAAACAACTTTCAACTTCAGAAAAAGTAATTCAGCACCTTAGTTTACAAAATATATTTTTATTATTTCTGACAATCAAGTGCAAAATATACTTTAATGCAACAATCTTGGGAATTTTATCTTTAAATGTGAACAACAATAAAAACACAGTAATTCTAACAACAGGATGAATATAACTGAAATTTACTAGCTAATACCTATGGTTAATTACGGTACCATTAAAACAATGATTGAAGGACTGTTTACTTCCCATTAAACCACTCTATTACTGACATTTGTGCAGACAATCCTTGTTATTTTTTCATTACAAATCATGTAAATGATTGTTTACATTAGTTGAACAGAGGTTAATTAAAATTCGATGATGAGGAACCCACTTTGAG
>NW_013668229.1:34116-35053 GCF_000517525.1 Limulus polyphemus
CACTGAAACGGATATATATATATATATATATATACAGTATTGAACAAAGAAGTCACATGACCGGAACTGTTGTGAAACTTAGAAGAGGTATCTAGGCACCCCGAGGTGTTGGTTTAGAGTAGGGTTGTTTTGTTAAACTTATATTAAAGTTTTTCTTCATTACCCATTCAAGCCGTCTCCAGCCATTATTAGAGGTTAATTAAGTCAAACACACCTTATAATATGTTTAATATTTGTTTTTCTTTTTATTATGTTTAAAATGGCCATGTTTTAAGTACAGTACCAATATTTTGACTATTCATTGTACAATTCAAGTATTCATTTAATTTTTTACTTCTTATTTTGTATCTTCATAGGTATACTCTATTCTTCCTTTATTGCTATTTTCATTAACAGTACTGGTTAGAATGTTTAATATATCTAGTAGTTTTGTTATTTTTTATCATCATCCTTTAATCGTAAAAATTGTTTCGTATTTTTAGCATAACATACGGATTTAGAACTAACCTAAATCTCCTAAACTAGGGCAAACCTCGTGACATATTACTGAGTTTACAGATGAAAATATCATTAAGAGTGAGGGTATCAAACTAATGACACAATGCATTCTGATCTTTATAAGTAAGAATGTAGAAAACGTATATATAATTCGCTATACCCATTACGGGGTTGACTTTTATTTTGATTGAAGTTGGTAACTTACTCTGATCAGAAGTTTATACCAATTTGTTACTATCCTACACAAAAATATAGTTGAACAATTATCTCAATTACCTATGAGTATCAATTATATTGATTAGTGTAATATAAAATAATCAAGTAATCAAAATTACAATTAAATCAATCAATTTCATGAAAATAAAAAAAACTAGTGTTTTTGATTTTTACTGTTTGATTATTCCAACTATTCAGTAATTAAAATTACAATTAAATCAAT
>NW_013668229.1:35882-42285 GCF_000517525.1 Limulus polyphemus
AAATGTGTCAGAGTTCGTGAAAGTGTTGTCTGAAAGGGTGGATGATATTCACCATCAAGTGCGTTAAAACTTGAAAACTTCTGCTGATTCAATGAATCTATGTTATGATAAGAGATCTACTGAAGTCAGTTTTGTACCAGGAGAAGACAAGGTGTGGTTGTATAATCCCAGGAAGACCAAAGGGAAGTCTCCTAAGTTGTCTTCTCCATGGGAAGGCCCATATGACATAGTGGATCGTCTCTCAGACGTGACTTTCCGAAAAAAATGTGGTCGGCGAGGTAAGCCAAAGGTGGCGCATGCCAACAGGCTTTGGCGTTATCACGGTCCAGGACATTTCAGCTGGGATGAAGTAAACAATGGAACAAAAGACGCCGCTGAAGACGTGTCACCTGGAAAGTCCACTGTAGAAAAAGAAGAAACTGTTCTAGGTTTTGAGAAGGGAAACAGTGAAGCCTTGTTACCGCCACTGATGTGACTGTTACCGATGATAGGACAATTCCCGATGGAGCAAATGAACCTCAAGTGAAGCAGAAGCCAACGACATGGAGATCAGTACGGAAGAAGATAAGTCCTGTAAAATTAAGAGACTTTGTTGAATTTTAATTTTGTGTTTGTAAATGCTGTACATTTAATTAAGTTATTGTTAATTTTTTATTGGTTTAATTTAAGTGGCTATTGTTCGGGATGAACAATACTGTTACGTCTCCGTTCGTTAATTAACTTTCCGTAACTTTGTTCCGACGAAACTTTAGCGACACAAGTCCTTACATAATAAAACTGGTTTATTCTTCCCGAATACAACTTTACGATACACTTATTTTCAACAGTCGCTCTATAACAAACGCTATATCAACGAACGTCAACAATACTTCTGACTGCAGTTCAATTACTCACTATCTACACACACATTATTATCCCGTCACATTGTCACCCTCTTTTATATACCAGACTACCCTATATCTAGTAAATGCTAGAGCATTCGCCAAGGTACAGGATAGTTCTAGAAACGTGGCGTCAAACGCTAAAGTTTCGTCGGAACGAAGTTAAGGAAAGTTAATTAACGAACGGAGACGTAACATAGTGTATTGAATTGTCTTTTACTCACAGTTATCATATATTTATATAGGAAGTTCAAGGATATGTAACATTGTCGTTGCTAATTCATTCTTGTGAATTATGCAACCACATAAACTGTTTAAAATACTAAAATAAATACTAAATGTATGTAAAGCCCTGTCTATCCAGCTACTCATAAGGAGTGGAATTTCCTGAAACCAGTACAAGTCAGTGGCAAGTAGTAAATCAAATGATAGATTGATTTTCACATTAATTTTTAAAGTGTAGTATTATTTGAAGTGTCTCTTAGAATATCAAATTTTTACTTTCGATTGGAGTTAAGTCTCTTCAGTATAAGTAAAATCTACTTGTCAAATTTATTACAAGTATCTAAAATTTAAAAAATTATGAACAAATATTAACTTTTAAAGACTATTAGCATTCCATAAGGGGTTAAATTATTAATTCCAGCAGTCTCTTACCCCATATTTTAACCTTTCTGGTCTTTTAAACAAGTAATTTGCCGGAAATTAGCTTGATTTTCGTCTTTGTGAATAAGATCGGTTATTTCAATAAAACGTTAGCGACGTGTTGTTAACAGGCGGGCACGTTGATGATTAGGTACAGAGTAAGTTTTGTACTTACGTTTTTATGACTACTATGCCTGTTATTAAGGACAAAGTTGCTTTGATCAGCGGTAAGCTCATTTATTGGTTTTTCTTTATATTGTGTCACCACATTTTGGAAAACTTGACCACATAGATGTTTAGTCACAAAACCATACAATATTATATATGCATTACGTAAAGTGTGAACAATTCTATGATTAGCTTCGCCGACAGGCTAAGTACAGAACGAAGGTTAGTATTTGGACTTTGGAGTCTCCTCATAATGATAGTTAATAGTAATACACCAACTCTTGTACTTAATTCCCTACATCAAAATTACAGCCAATTAACTCTTATAATAATTATACCATAAAACTTCTAATACAATTCTATTGAGAAATGTTACAATCTGAAGAAGTGAAGGTAAAAGTAAAATTGAAAGTTTACATTGGTCAAAACAATTGTTGCGACAACAAAATTCAGGAAATATCACACAATGTTTGAATATGATAGAAATAAAGTTAAAAAAGGTTAGCGATTATGAAAGCCATGGGTAACACAGTGTTACAACAAATTACTGTTTATATAACGCAGCATTGCAGTTTTGCACCAGTTTTTCTGCATCTTTTTTTCAACTTAAATTTTTAAAGCCAATTAACAAGCTGAAAGTTGCAACAGTATAACGTTTCGTTGTGCTTCAGGTTTTATGGTTTGTATTATCTACAGAGATTTAGTTAAAACAGTTATGGTATGAATATGGTAGCATAACTTTTTAATATTACTTTATAATGTAATAACATTTGAAATTTTAATTATATTTCCTTTTTGTATGGCATGCATTTTAAATCAAACATACTTACCATTATATATTGTTTCATTTCCCTCAGTACTTGAAGCCTTAGGAATATGTAAACTTAGTTTTAAAAGTCTAACAATTTAGTCATTCTTGAGATGAGAATATTCAGCCCAGCTTTTGCTCTAACTTAGAGTCTAAGACACTTACTGTTTCAAAGAAACACTTACAATTTTTGAGTTGTTCTCAAGAATATAAGGATGATATAATCTAAACTCACCAAAGGAACAATACACAGGTTTCAAACTATAAGTGTTATAGTCTGATTAGTTTAATTAGAGGAACTTTTACTAAAAAAACATGTAATTATTGCAACTCTTATTTCCATTAAAAATATAGTTAAAACACATAAAACAGCTGACATAAAAATCTGCTGTTATGCATTTAAATTCATTAGTTAATAAAGTGTTTAAAATGACTTATATTTGTGAAATTACATAAGATAAGAGGAAGAATTTATTTCACTTATTTAGGTGCTAGCTCTGGGATTGGAGCTGGAACAGCCGTTCACTTTGCATCACTAGGATGTTGGTTAGCTCTGACAGGAAGAAATGAGGAAAACCTAAAGAAAACTGCTGACCGATGTAAAGAGGCTGGATTGCCTGATGACAAGGTTATTAGTTACATTCGGCTAATTATGTTTTTGAAGCAGTGTGAGATAATAAATTCTACTTTTATTTTCTTATGGTTTTGTTTACTGTTCAATTATCTATCATTCAGTTCAACTGTGAATTTATAGTTATATTAATGTACTAAAGCACCTTCGATCTATAGCGTGATTTTGAGTGTGTATGTATGTATTATGAAACTGGCACTAACTTGCCCTTGCAGTGAAATACAGATATTAAATGAGTTGGTTCATGAGATATATTTGAAAATAATTATTACTTGGTATTGTTAGTGATCTCAAGAAGTGGTTTAATTTTGAAACATTGTTTTATTGTCTGGTGAATAAGATTTTTTTCTTTTGGTTCTTTTTCCTAATTCCTCTGAAATTTATTGAAATTAATAACCTTGATATTTATGTTGTATTGTTTGTAACTAGTCCTGGCCAGAGATGGGTTTACTAATTGTTTTTTGTTGTAAATAATCAAATTGAGGATTACAATATATTAACAATATTCCTCTGTGTATTGATTATAAAACTGTATCTTGCACTTTCTCAACAAAAACTGTCTTTACAACCACGTTTTGTAATGAAACTGCTGTAATGTACTAAACAATATGCTACTACAACCTCTATCAAAAGTATAACAACAGAAGTCCAAAATAAAACTTTCAAACAAATATAATATCTTATTGGTATTGTCCTTTCAAAGTATCTGAAATTGAATATATTACAAACACAAAAATTTCCATAGTTTGACACGCTTTGTAAATTTATTTGTGCATCTGCACTCTATATTTACCAGCACCATCCCTTCAGTTAGTTTTTTAAGTTGCTCAAAGTTAGGGAATCCTGTTAAATTTCTTTATACTTTTAAAGTCACCTTTGCAAACACTTAGCCATCGATGTACCCCCAAAAAAGTCTTGGAAAATTTGGTTGGGATTGGATAATTTAATGAAGAAATTGAAAACTTGTCTGTACTGAACAGTTGCTAGATGTAAACAAGATGATGATATTAATTCTGAAGCTACTCTTTTTTTCTAACTCTTTGAATAGTGGGCAGGTACCAAAAGATTGGGAGTTGGCTAATGTTTCTCCTATTTTCAAAGCAGGTGAAAATAATTGTCCCAGTAATTATAGATCTATTATTCTTACATCAGTGGTGGAAAAGGTTTTTGAAAGTCTGCAAAGTCATTTAACAAAGTTTACAATTTTTTTTGGATAACCAGTTGCTTTCACTTGCCTTATTAGTCATTTGACATTGTTATTGGTGTTGTTGACTGTGAGGAGAATGCTGCTGCTTTACAAAAGGATTTCGGTTAGTTTGTGAGTTCGGTTAATAAATGGCAGATGGCTTTTAATTATAATAAATACAAGATAGTACAAGTGGGTTATCATAATTTGAATTATAATTTTGATTGGAATAACCTTAACAGTGCTATGGAAGAAAACGATTTGGTATTCTGATTGTTCAGTCTCTAAAGCCATCCAAGCAATGTACTGTTGCTAGTGGCAGGGCAAAATGGATTTTGGGCTGTATCTATAGAAATATTGAATACAACTCTTAAGAGGTTATAATTTCATTGTATAAGTCGCAGGTTAGTCTATATTTGGTGTACTGTCTTTGGTTAAGAATGATATTGAATTGTTCGAAAGAGTGTAGATGAAGACTACTAATATGATATCTCAGATGCAATAGTTAAATATTTTCTCTTGAAAAAAAGAAAAAACAGTTACAGTGGATTTGATTGATGTGTTTAAGATTGTTAAGCAAATTGATAGTGTTGATGCATCTGAATAATAAGGACTGGCTTTGTTTGTTTAATTTTTATTAAAGTTTAGTGGATGGGAATTTCTAGATGGGGCGACAAGTTGTCCCTCAATATGTTTTTATTTTGAGGGGGGATACTTGTGTCACTTAATGGAACCCATTAAAACTTTTTTTGGTATTACACGTGTTTCAGGTCTTTCTTGCACCTGCTGATTTGTCAAATGAAGAGGATGCCAAGAATGTTGTTAAATCAACTATCGAGCATTATGGGAGATTGGATATCTTGGTGAGTTCAACCAAACATAGTGTATTCATTTTCTTGTACTTTATAGAACTATAATATTGAATACATAGTTGATAAGTACATTACAAGGTGATTTGTATTATCTCTTGTAATATTTCTTTTGTAACAGGTTAACAGTGCAGGAATCTTGATTCCAGGTTCTACAGAAAACACATCTCTATCAGATTTTGACATTCAAATGAACATTAACTTACGATCTGTGTTTCACGTAATGCAGCTCTCTATTCCTCACCTTATAAAAACGAAAGGTAACTAAAATATTGATGTTTAATATGCTGATATTTTAAAAAGTAAAAATTTTTCAATATGTAGAAGGCATCAGGTTTTCTGTGTTACCAAATAGCAACATTTAATTAATAAATATGAACTTCCCAACTAGTGTAGAAAGATATAGCACACAGACGTCACGTGTACGTATCCTAGGTTAGAAATATGTATTAATATTGTAAATTTTTATTCGTAAAGATTGCTTTTGTTCACTAGAAAAATCAGGAAAAATATAACCTTGGAGACAGACAGTTAAAAAGATAAATTCTGTACATGTGTGTGTTTATATTTGATGCACATTTTTCAACTTCTCTACATTGTTATTATAGGAAACAATGTCTTAAAACTGGTTAATATTTTGCTGTTGCTTTTTTTTTCTTTCAAATAGTCTATCAATGAGTTTAACTTTTGTTATTTGTTTTCATTTTCTACATAGAAATATGACTTTGGAAACTGTCTCTTGCCATGATTATTTTCTTTTTTTTAGGGAACATAGTTAATGTTTCAAGTGTGACAGGAATCAGAGCGGTAAGCCATATTTATCACTAATTAACTAGATTTAAGAGTTAAACATTATCTTTCCATTGCCTGCAAAACTCATCCGTTTAAAACAAATTAATATTTTTAGCCCATCTTGGAGATTTTCAAAGGCTTGTGCAGGTTGTCACTTATTGAAAATCTGCATTATCAGAACAGAATGTCAAGTAGATGAAATCCAGGAGTAGAGCAATTGTAAAAGTCACCAGTTCAGTTGGATGAAATCCAGGAGTAGAGCGACTGTAAAGGTCACCAGTCAGTTGGATGAAATCCAGGAGTAGAGCGACTGTAAAGGTCACCAATCAGATGGATGAAATTCTGGAGCAGAGTGACTGTAAAGGTCACCAATCAGATGGATGAAATCCTGAAGCAGAGTGACTGTAAAGGTCACCAATCAGA
>NW_013668229.1:43285-47649 GCF_000517525.1 Limulus polyphemus
CAGATGGATGAAATCCTGAAGCAGAGCAACTGTAAAGGTCACCAATCAGATGGATGAAATTCTGGAGCAGAGTGACTGTAAAGGTCACCAATCAGATGGATGAAATTCTGGAGCAGAGCAGCTGTAAAGGTCACTATGAAGTTTTCCAGTGAGTTGGACTCAAGTGGGGGGATAAAATGAGACTTATTGAAATATCTTTGTAAAATTAGACATTAACTGAATGCATACAGGTTCAGTCCATTTGAACAACCTTATACTGAAGAAGGAATATCTATGTGTATGTACATGAAATTTAGCAAGCTTTTAGTGAAATGTACAATTCTGTTTTACACAAAAATTTGGATGAATTTCAGTTATTTGTATTTAACATATGTCAATCTGACTCTGACTAGGTGGAGTGCAAGGTGAGAAATGAAGATACTTTTATCCATTATTTAGTTTATTTAATTTACATAACCACTTAACTACAATATTTTTCAGCATCCCTGTATTTTGTATCTGGTATTTACTCTCTTTCACAATGAAGTGTCACTAAATCAGTAATATAAGGTAAAATTAATAGTTGATAACTCTGACGTCGATTACATAATACCATATTGAGTGACACTTTGTAATAGGTCTTGGCTTATGCACATAGGATTAACAGATATTGAACTGGAAATACTGCCAATGCATGCATCTCACCCACCACCAACAACATTGGAATATGAGCCACTCACTAATTAATAAAAGTTTTGAGTCCATTAAAAATATAAGACAGAAATATCACAAAATAATCTATTAAGTTAAAAAGTGAAAATAGCTAAACATATGGGTTGCCGTCACGATATGTTGAAGCACCACTCTTGACCCGAATAAAAACTGCAAGGCATTCTCTCGACCGGTATGTAGAGGAGTCTGCTCGGTTGTTGATGTTTGTCCGTCCAGCACAACAGGTATTTCAGTTGGAAGAAAACCAGAGTACCCTAATTTAAAAAAGAAAAAAACTTTCACAAGCTTTCATTTATTGGCTGATTATCACTTAAGTTTCTGATATATTGATAGGGAGTATATCTCTTGGGAGTTGAAATGCTATTTTGATGGCTTTATTTTGTTGCTGATGAAGCTTGTTAAAAAGGTTGTTTCACATGTTACAGCTCAACTGTACTCGAATAAAGGTCCAATATAGGCTTTGTATATTTTTTAGAATAGGTAGGTTGTTACATCCATTATTTATTCCTCCTATTCAATAGAGGAAAGAAATTCTTTGGGTGGAATTTTGGATGATTATTATTTATGTGGTCTGTCAATGAGAATGTTTTGTTTAGGGTCATGCCTAAAAACTTAACTGTATTGGCGAAAGATATCGAGATAATGCATAATTTGAGATTTACGTGTTCTAGGTTTTTCTTTTGTTTGGTGAAATGCTATAGCTTTGTTTTTAAGGGGGGTTGAGAGCCACCTGTCACTTGTTGCACCATAGAGATACTTGTTTACACTCTTCTTACTGCAACGAGTGAGTGGGTCAAGTGAGGTGCTCCAGATAGCAACGACATCAAAGTATTGAGATGCGAGCGTGTATGTTAATTGAGGGAACTGAATGTTATTAACCAATAACATGTATAACAGAGCACTTAATACTGAGCCTTGTGGTACACCCACTTCTAAAGATAATGATCTAATAGTGTTATTGTTAATTTTAACTTTAGCGATCTGGTCGATTAGAGAACTTGATATCCTCTGGATGATGGAGGTACAGACTGAATTTTGTGATAATTTATATTTGAAACTGTTGTGCCAGACAGAGTCAAAAGCTTTTTTAACATTGAGAAAAGTGGCTATTGAAGTATGTCTTTTGTTAAAACCTTAAAATCGATTCAGTTAATCTAACTATTTGATCAGTAGTTTCTCTTACTTCTGTCTGCATTTTGTACTTTCCCAAGGATGTTTTTTGATTCTAGATAGCGTAATAATCTATTTACAACTTGTTTTTCCATGAGTTTGCCTAGGGTGTTTAGTAAATTGATAGGTCTTAAGTTTTTTTGGTTATTTAAGTTGTTTGTTTTTTTTAGGAATTATTTTTGTGATGGATTTACCAAGAAGAACATTTGAACACAA
Organism: Limulus polyphemus; assembly: GCF_000517525.1. Taxonomy (NCBI): domain Eukaryota; kingdom Metazoa; phylum Arthropoda; class Merostomata; order Xiphosura; family Limulidae; genus Limulus; species Limulus polyphemus. Next base: position 45,383 of record NW_013668229.1, read on the forward strand.
CTTAAAAACATACAGAAGTCAAAATTCTTATCAAGCAATACTTAAAGGAGATGACCAAATATACATAAAAAATGTAATTGTGAAACATTAGAAATAGGATGGTAATTCTCTAGACATGTATTGTTACTAGATTATAATTAAGTTTTAGAAAACATGTTCATAAAACATTTATTTAGATGTAATTTTGTAAAGAAAAATTATTCATTATTTTCTGTCATAGGCATTCAGCTTGTTATCAGTAAATGTTTTGTGTTGTGAATAGGTTGGAAGTTTTTAAAATATCTTCGAAGTATTGTGCATATATATATATATATGCTTGTTAATTTAATTTTTTTTTCCAGAATAAGGCAGGGTTGGATTTGGATTCATCTGTTGATTTGTAGAAATTGTTCGTCTTGTTGCTGCTGTTGGATAATTAGTTTTTTTTCCTGTTAATTAGTGGTCTTAAAGAAGGATGTTGTGTTGTGATGAAAGCTCACTTTAATTGTTGTCTGTCTAAAATTCTCACTTTAATTGTTGTCTGTCCAAAATTCTCACTTTAATTGTTGTCTGTCTAAAATTAAATAATGAATTTCTGGGGTAAGTTTCCAAGATTTAAAGTTAATTGATGATGATTGATCTCATCTTTTAAATTAGCCCCCCCCCCCCCTTCTAGATATTCACCAAGATGTTCAGTAGATTGAGAGTCCTACCTTAGGACCTTGATAATGATTCATTGGAACTAGGGGTACGTATCTCATCATAGTAGTCGATACGATACATATCCATATACAGAAGTTTGACCAACGGTTTGTTACAAAGTTTGACAGTCTTGTCTGTAATTTATTATCTATATTACTGACATTGTCTTACTTCAGTACTTCACATTTTATAGGGCCTTTTTCAAATTCTTGGGTTTGATCAACTAAATGGCGTCTCGCAAAAGAAGTAAAATAAAAAAAAGTTAATATCTGTCTATCTATTTTGTTACTGTTAACTGGTTATGTTATTTTAAATGTAATGTTTTTTATAAAAGAAATGACGTGTAGTACTCAATACTCTTCTTTATTTAATCATTAATTGAAAAAAAAATACTTTATTAGAAATTCTGATTTTTTCTGTACAAAACACTTATAATGTTTACTGTAAGCTTGTCAAATTTCATGAAGACACATAAATTGTATAATATCAGATGATGTATCGATACAATCGTATCACGGCTTCACGATATGATACGGGTATTGTATCGCCACACCTTTAATTGGAACCCAGTGCGAGTTGGATGTGAGAGTTCATAATGGTTATATTCCGATTGCTTGGATAGTTGGAATAACACTAACTTTCAATAGTTGATTATTTTTATGACATTAATCTGTTTTAATCATGATTTTCATTAAATGATTATTTTACATGATTCTCAATGATAAAGTAGTGTTTAATTGTGACTGCTTTAGTTTCCAGGTGTGGTTGTATACAACATGAGTAAAGCAGCTTTAGACCAGCTGACTCGGACAGCTGCTCTGGGTAAGTCCTTGTCAGTGTGTTATTATGTCAGAAGTGAGTTTTTTTTAGTTTTAATTTATTTATTTACTGTATAAATTGAATAAGGTAATATTTCATCATCGTTATTTGTGTTTCCTATCAAGATCAATGTTCTGCACTTATGACGTTTGTTATTTTTATAGTTTTTTTAAGACAACTTTCTATTAAAGGATTAGTTACATATTTTTCTCTTTCAAGAAATCTACAATAATAAAAGAGTGTCTGTGCATGTGTGAATGCCATAGCTCCAAGAGGAAAGAACCTAGAGACCTGAAACTTTGCATGTGTACTAAGGGAATTCTGAGGATGTGCACCCGAGTATTAATTTTTCAGATTTGACTGAAAAAAAAAAATGTTTGGGCAATGTTTTGCCCAGTAGCCGTTAATCCCCATAATTCTGCTTCTGAAGATCTATAGAAAAGTATAATATTTTTTTCTAATTCTCACCTACTGAATGAACAATATGTGGAGGTTTTTTTGTCAAATTCTCTTCTTTGACACAAACATGGGGAAAAAAATACAAATATGCGAATTAAAGTTTGGGAAATGGCAACAAACAACGGGAGGAAAATATGAATCTGAGAATTAAAGTTTGGGAAATGGCAACAAACAACGGGAGGAAAATATGAATCTGAGAATTAAAGTTTGGGAAATGGCAACAAACAACGGGAGGAAAATACAAATCTGCGAATTAAAGTTTGGGAAATGGCAACAAACAACGGGAGGAAAATATGAATCTGAGAATT
>NW_013668229.1:47958-52376 GCF_000517525.1 Limulus polyphemus
GGCAACAAACAACGGGAGGAAAATACAAATCTGCGAATTAAAGTTTGGGAAATGGCAACAAACAACGGGAGGAAAATATGAATCTGAGAATTCCTAGAATGAAAAGAATTCAATTAAAAACACAGGAATTAAAAACGAATCTCAAAAGCAAAATTAGAATTATTTGTTTTTAAAAAGAGTTGAATTGAATTAAGTTCTAACAATGGCAACAGACAAATCAATGAAAGAATTGGGGTATACATAGAAGTAATTAAGAAAATGGAGACACATGATAATTGTTCCGATGAGGTGAAGAAATATTTTATTATCAGCTAATTTTAAGTATTATTTAATACTGTTTATTATGGTACTAGCAGTGTTCTATTAATAGTATTCATTACAAACGTCTATTAACCCTATCTCGACGGGTCACGTGTCAAAGGCCATGTCATCGCATTTGTTGACTTGCATTCAAAATTTTATTGAACTACTATTTTGTGTCAATAAGTTTGGTATGAAGTTGCAGATTAGAATTCAAATTTTAATATTATACATTAGTTAATTTCTTAACTTAAAAGTAAATATTAAAAACACAGCTAACTATTGATTTTTGTGTGTCACGTGGTATGTTAAATGCAGCACTGGTTCAAATTATATGTTTGTGATGTCAAAATACAAAATATACAGTTTCATACAATTAGGAACTCAAACTTCTGATATTGACAAGCTAGAATATAAAATAAGAACGTCTTATCTTTTATATTTCTAAGAAATCGCTCCTGTACGGAATGAAACACAGTTGCCCCTTTGCCCACTTCTTTCCATTTAGGAAACGGTCCCTTATATACACTTGCTTCTATATATGATATGAATAACCAATCAAAAGCTCAGAATGTCCCCCTAGTGGTTTTCTCAGCCATTTTTACGTGTTATTGTGCTAATTTCATTTTTTTCACACAAGATTTCAAACGACGAGGTAAGTCTTTTGTGAGCTCGAAATTTCATATTTTTTAGAACCAAATGCAGCTTGATAAATTATAGTGGAATTTTATGGTATCGATATAATAATTTATGATTTTTTTTAGTTAATTAAAATGTATATATAAAACCTAAAAAAAATATTTTTACATCCTCCACATGGGAAATTTCATGAGGCTTAGCAACCTACCACAAGCAGCAAACAACAACAATAGTCGTAACTAGAAGAGATAATTGTTTGCTTTAATTTATGTACTGTTCTATGTTTTAAGAAAAATAAGTATAAAAGCTTATTTGTAAATAGAAATAATGTATAATAGTTGAAATGTGACTGTACTTTACAAAATACTAGTTCACTAAAACAAGACAGGTCTCTTTGTAAAGACTAAAGGTCAGTTATACATTATTGTATACGGTAACACGAGTGCACGTGCGCCATGTCATTGTAACTTCTGCATTGTTAGCCAGGCACAGTTGGAAGGTCAATATAGTAACAATAATAAATATATATATAAATGTATAACGTTACGAGATTTAAGCTAGTTAGACTAAAGTTTTGTGTTTTCGTGTTATAATTGTAGTCATTCAAGAACAAAAAATGTATAATATATATTTCTTTCCCAATTTTTTATTGAGGTTATGAAGTTGGTTATATCGAACCAACCTGTACAGAAATACACTGTTGAAAATAACAAATAAAATGTAGTTTTTAAACAAAAAATTTGATAATTATCTGGAGATCACCCAGCCCGTAATGGAAGGGTTAACTTATTTAAAAACTTGTATAATTTGAATATTTTACTTTGATAGACTTTAATTGTTATTTTTGGTAAGCCTAATAAAATTTTATAAGTTTTTTTACAGAGTTGGCAGCACAGCAAGTTAGAGTGAATGCAGTGAAGTAAGTATGATGTAAATATTCTTTCAGGCTTGTATAAAATATGATAGTTATTTATTAAATATCATGGTGAACTTTCTACAAATAGTTTTTATTTCTTCTCAAACCTTCGTTGGCATCATATTTATAAGTTTCTAAGTACAGATATTCACAATGAAATATCTTCCAACTTGCAACAATGGTCACACAAAAAATGTTAAGAAATTAATTAGAGAACATTTTCAATTATAGATATGATAGAAATCAATAATTTCCTCAAATAATTAAAAATGAAATATCATATTTTTGCTCTACGTTAATATTCAAAACGTCATAAAATTATGTCAAACAATAAAGTGAAAAATACTATATAGAAAACGTAATGTATTTAGTTTGAACAATATTACTTCCAGTAAGCTGTTTGTATTCCTTGACAGATGGTAATCAGCAAATATTCAATGCATAGTCTTGGTTCTGATTAATGCCTGTAACAGAACCACATTCATTTGTTACTCTTGAAAGAGATTCTTTCACCTTCCTCTTTTGGTTTTGCATTTTTTTTTGTAGTGATGTGTTGTTGTTCTCTTGGGCATGTAATGTGTAGTTCCGCTGTTGGACTTTTTCTAAAATTTACACAATGTTGATGTCTCGATTGACAGCCTTCATCTTGAAGTTGACAGAACATTGAGTCACTTTAATATATACATAGATATTTTTTTACCTTCTCATGTTTTGTTGCGTAGTCAGGGGCAGTTACTTGAATTTTATCAAGATATATAAGTTTGGCCTCTTAATTTTCTTTAAAAAAGCTATGATAATGTGTTATATTTCTCACAAGCAAAAGTACCCATCCCCAGTGACAGGAAAATTTAAGTTAATCTATCAATTTAAATTATTTCATGGACTTTAAAAAAGGTTAATTGTGTTGCATTCTTGGTTTCACTCAGAGACAAAAAGTAATTGCTTAGTATTTCAGTCATGCTAAGAGCTGCTCAACAATAACGTATGGTTAATCTACATTTTCGTTCTTTAAGTTATGTCACAATTTAGTGTTGAATATCCTGCCTACAAAATAAAATTTGGCTTCAACATTATTCATGCCTGTTCTCCTGTCATTTCAAAAGTGTGTGCAGCTTTTCAAACACAGAGCGGGAAACAGCCGGTATAAACGGGAGACTGACTGACACTCAGACAAACGCCACATTTCACAACATGTATAAGATTTGTACCTGAGATGTACACTCACAGAAAATTTAAAGAAAGTATTTCTTGTGAAACAACTATGACCACAGATGAATAGGGCCAAATATTTTATTTTTTATCTTAACTTTTCTTTCAACAATCAGCTTTACTAGTTAATATATCAAAGACACACTGTAGAAATGCATGCAATAGGTTCAATTAGAATTTATTACTTAAACCATTTGAAGCTTTGTTCTGTTAGCTACAACTTGTGTTTTTAGTGAAACACTTATGAATAAGCAGTAAAGTGGAAAATTGAGTGTCCAATTAAAGAAAAATAAATTTGTTGTTATGAGGTGGTTTATTACTAGTATTAAAATGTCTTTTATACACCAATACACACTACAGAAACTTTTCAGTCTCTTTTGGTTAATGATCAAATTTACAAGTAAATCTTGCTTTAAACTTATATTTATATAGTTGTCCAAAAACCATAAAATTATGTTTCTTGCAACTTCTTGACCCCTAAAAATATTCAAGTCCACCATTTTTGTTTATCAGTGTGTGGGACCTGTAAAAAATAACTTTGTACCAAATCCCATGTAACTTGGTCAAAATATGGCCAAATAACTGAACCAAACCCCCCAAAATTATACTTTTTTGTGAGGTCTGCCTCCCCCCAAAAAAGGCTCAAAATTATCAAATCCAACTTTATTTATGTCAATGTGTTGGGTGCATGGAAATTTATATTTGTGCCACTTTTCATCTTGACTGCACAGGAGCTGCAAATATACATTTTTGTGTTGTTTACCTTTGACCAGATAAAGTTCTTAAACAGGTCAAAATTAAAAATATGGGCTGAGCATGTTGGACCAAGGTATAACCCTACTAAGTTTCATGTCAATCTGTCAAAAAATGAAGGAATGGCAGTCAATTGAAAAGTGTTTGGAAGAAGAAGAAAAAATAGAAAAATGTGTCTCTCTGCTGAGACATAATAAACTTATCTCTCTATAATAAACATGTCTCTCTGCTGAGACATAATAAATGTGTCTCTCTGCTGAGACATAATAAATGTGTCTCTCTGCTGAGACATAATAGATGTGTCTCTCTGCTGAGACATAATAAATGTGTCTCTATAATAAACATGTCTCTGCTGAGACATAATAAACGTGTCTCCATAATAAACATGTCTTTCTGCTGAGACATTATAAACTTGTTTCTCTGCTGAGACATAATAAATTTGTCTCTCTGCTGAGACATAATAAATGTGTCTCTCTGCTGAGACATAATAAACGTGTCTCTCTGCTGAGACATAATAAACGTGTCTCTCTGCTGAGACATAATAAACATGTCTCTCTGCTGAGACATAATAAACATGTCTCTTGCTGAGACATAATAAATG
>NW_013668229.1:53358-58499 GCF_000517525.1 Limulus polyphemus
GGCATGTCTGAAGAACAATATGAAAAGGTGTGTTATTACTTTCATGCTACTTTTTTAAAAAACATGCTAAAGTATATTGGTCTTGATGTGTTTTTCAGTTTTGAATCAAATACCAGATTTGTTAGGCTTAAAATAGCCATTGTTGTATAATATGATTTAATAAACTAGCATGATTACCACATTATACACTTAAGCTGTGCCACTTTGTACTATTGTTTTAAAAATTTTACATTAAAAATAACCAGAGAAAGAGTCTTGAATTTATGCTTTGTTTAGAAAGAGTAGTCTCATATTGATAGTAACATTGTAATTTAATTGGTTGTCACCCAAAAAAATTACCACACCAGTATAAAGCCTATAAAAGTTTTTGCAGTCATACTATGCCCAGTAGTAGTAGTGTGATTCCAGTGTAAAACTGAAATACTGCATGACAATTAAGCATTTAGAAATCAGAAGTTTTGGTTGGTCAACGATATTCCATGCAAAACATTTCAGCAGTATGCCATGTTTCAGTAGGAGCTGTATGCAACATCAGGAGAGGATGTGTGAACTTGTGTGAAACTGGTGCTGTTAATAATAGAAATGGTGAAGGTGGGAAACTGAAACTCTTCAAAAGTGATGATCTTAAGTTTCTTACTTGTTCAATGGTAGATGGGAGAATGGTATTATAGTCAGTGTGTACTACATCTAGAATGTGGCATGGTGGGGATAAATACACACAACTACCCTCATTGCTGACAACTGCTGTCAGATTTTGATCTGTCATGACATTTGTTTAGGAATATAACTGATCAGGCAGAGGTTCTTCTTCAAGCAAGACAAGGATCAAAACATACAATAAATATGATGAAATACTATCTTGTGAGAAAGAGGCTGGCATAAAGTCCTGATATCAACCTTGTGTAAAATCTGAGTTCGTCAAAATCTGACCAAACAGTTTGTTAATTATGGGGAGTAACACAGGTTATTTGGAACAATTTATCACACCTGTACCTTGACAAATTGTATGGCAGCATAAAAAAAATGGTATAATGCTCTTTGCAAAACAATGGATCAGAAATACAGAATACTAAAACATTGTACACATTTCTTTCACATTTTTTATAATAATGTCTTGTGCTGTTTTAATTCATCACATAGTTCCCCATATTTGTTTTGCTAGGTTATCAAAATAATAAAGTTAATATACTAATTTATCTCTAACATCAACCATCATAGTGGGTATGTCTCTAACATCAACCGTCATAGTGGGTATGTCTCTAACATCAACCGTCATAGCGGGTATGTCTCTAACACCGACCGTCATAGTGGGTATGTCTCTAACATCAACCGTCATAGCGGGTACGTCTCTAACACCAACCGTCATAGCGGGTATGTCTCTAACATCAACCGTCATAGTGGGTATGTCTCTAACATCTACTGTCATGGTGGGTATGTCTCTAACCTCGACTGTCATGGTGGGTTTGTCTCTGACCTCGATTGTCATAGTGGGTTTGTCTCTAACATCAACCGTCATGGTGGGTATGTCTCTAACATCTACCGTCATAATGGGTATGTCTCTAACCTTGACTGTCATGGTGGGTTTGTCTCTGACCTTGACTGCCATTGTAGTTTCTTTTTCTGATTTCAGCTACCATTTTTAGTTTGTCTGATGTCAGGTGTAAGTACTTAAAAGGCAGTCAGCATACTCATTTTTTCATAAAATTACCTAGAAGCTGTCGTATCACTTTACTTACCTGATTTATAAACATTTGAGTTTATGTTGTTTTAAAAACTGCATTACTGCATGGAAATAATAATAGTACAAACATCTTGAAGGATCAGAAGTGACATCTGTACCTTCCAGTTTATTTATAGCCATGACATCTACACCTTCCAGTTTATTTGTAGCCATGACACCTGCACCTTCCAGTTTATTTATAGCCATGACATCTACACCTTCCAGTTTATTTATAGCCATGACATCTGTACCTTCCAGTTTATTTGTATTTATGACATCTGACCTTCCAGTTTATTTGTATTTATGACATCTACACCTTCCAGTTTATTTGTAGCCATGACATCTGTACCTTCCAGTTTATTTCTAGTTATTTTTGGAAAAAGAACTTATTGTATCGAACATCGTAAACCTTCTCAGAACCTTATTTCATAATTTTTTTATCATCATAATATCTTTATAAAGTGTATAGTACCACAGAGTTTGCTAAAATATTACCAAACCTCGGTTGTAAATGTTATTGTTTTTATATTTTATTTATATTTATATTGTTTATACTTAATTGCAAAAAAATATATAAAAACAGTATATTTATGGAAATGCTACTAAGCTTATGTGCCACCATCCCTAATTTTGACCTATTGACAAGAGGGAAGGTAGCCCGTCATCAGCACCCTACCACCCACACTAAGGTATTAACTGTCTCTCATATTATGCATCATAGCTTGGATTCAAATGCAGCTCGCTAGCTCTGAAATCCAGTGTGCTCTATCACAGTGCACCTTTTGTATATATCTGTACACTCATTGTTAATTACCCTAAAAGGTCACATTGACTGTATTTTATTTACCATAGTTATAAACCTATTTTATCTACTAATATGTGTTTGAACATTGTACAACTACTTCTACTCCATAGTATATAAAATATCATTGTAGAAAGTACATTAGTTGTAAGTCTTGATTATTTCTAGATATTGGGTTTTTCTGTACATCTTCTTCAAGTAAAAAATGAAATATATATATATTTAGGTTGATCGGACCGTTAAATCTATATATATTTGCAGTTTTTAGAACATAGCAAGACTACCCATGCAATGGGACGTGTTGGCACCGTTGATGAGGTGGCGAGATCTATAGCATTTCTAGCTTCCGATGATGCTTCTTTCATAACGGGACAGACGCTTGCTATTGATGGAGGCCGAAGCGTCATGTGTCCTCGTTAAGACCAAGCCGTAGAAAGTGACCTCTTGAGACTGGTGTGGATAAATATTTTTCATCTGTTTAATTTAGGAGTCTGATATGCTTGATAATGTGACACGTATATATAAGTAGAAATATTCCTAAATTGATGAAACTTAGTTTATTCCTATGATGATACAGTAATATTTTGTATATTAATATAAAACTATTAAGCCTTCATAACACTGTTCTGTGTAATATTTTACACAAGTTTATTTCTCAACTATGGTATATAAATCACTACCTTTTGAGTTATTTTTAAAGAAACGTAACCTTTCTTCAGACTACTTTTTGAAAAAAAATGTCTACAATAAGAATATTCTCTCTGTCATCTTATTCGTAACAGATGAATACAAGATGTTTCAGAAAGTTGTATTTTTGTGTGGCTTGGAAGAAATTAAAAGTATTGGAAAATATAGTATGTTCTATGTTATGTTTAAGTGCTGATAACAAATTCTTAAACGTATGTTGTTCCTTTTAATGTTAAGTAACATGAACTACAACTGTTGGTTACGGTCATATTTACACATGTCTGTGTTTATTTGTGAGCTCTCCTTGAAATGGCCATGATTAATAAAGCCATATTTTGCTGATCAAGGTTTCTGAGCTTAATGAGCAAAACGTATTTATTTTCAGCACCTTATGATAGAACCTACATATTGACTATACAACTAGTTTCAGCACCTTATGATAGAACCTACATATTTGACTATACAACTAGTCTCAGCACCTTGTGATAGAACCTACATATTTTACTATACAACTAGCCTGAGCACTTTGTGATAGAACCTACATATTTTACTATACAACTAGCCTGAGCACTTTGTGATAGAACCTACATATTTACTATACAACTAGTCTCAGCACCTTGTGATACAACCTACATATTTTACTATACAACTAGTCTCAGCACCTTGTGATACAACCTACATATTTTACTATACAACTAGTCTCAGCACCTTGTGATAGAGCCTACATATTTTAATATACAACTAGCCTCAGCACCTTGTAATAGAACCTACATATTTTACTATACAACTAGCCTCAGCACCTTGTGATAGAACCTACATATTTTACTATACAACTAGTCTCAGCACCTTGTGATAGAACCTACATATTTTACTATACAACTAGACTCAGCAATTCGTTAATAAATTTAAACGGTGACAATATAACGAAGATTGAGCATGTTATTAAAACGATTTTGAATATGCAAACCAAGTCACATCTGTATCCGTTTTAAAGACGCGGTAGAACAAAATGTGTGAGAATTACATTTTGTCATTTTAGGTATTGCGTAGGTAGTGTAATGCCGCCAAAAATTGGACCACTTTAGAGAATGGCATGCAACAGCCCCTTTTGACCTAAAATATTCATACACTCAAACCATTAATGAGTTGTTTGTTTCGGAGATTTATAATTTCCAAGACTGGAATTTAACTTGTAGTTAAATGCATTGGAAAACAAAAGGATATGTATTAACTAGGGAAACCAGGACCATCTAAAAAGAGACTTGCGACAAGACGTACCCAGCCTTGGTAAGCAAATTGTGCCGTCATGTAACAGGTGAGAATCTACAAACAAATTTTAGGAGTAAAAGCCGTCCATATGTCCCAGGTGATAGAACTCAACATGATCAAGAAAGTTGTCCTTGCATAAAAGGTGACACGACTCTCGTGTACACAATCTGTTTCCACGACGTATCCAGGAAAGAAGTGGTGGCGACTTGTCGTGATAGCAAATCAAATTGACTTATTATCATATTGATAAGTTGAAATAATGTCTTCAGTAGATGTTATTTGGTTTTGGTTACATGCTACAGGAGTTTTTAGCTCCGACCAAAGTACAGTATTATTATTATTTTAAAAAACACGCTTTACGACTTATTATAAAACAGACAAATAATTCGTTAATGGTTTTTTAGTAACTTGCAGGTTATTTAGAATTTCTTTAACGGATTGTTTTAATAAGTAGTTTTTACGATAGCCCAGGTGTTTGTCAAAATGCACAAATTAAATTGAACATGATTGGATATCATCACTTATGCCAATTGGCTACTGGAATAGCCGCAGGATATTTGTCATGCGCAGTGCAAAGTATGTTCGAAAAAACGGGGGAAATGTTTTTTTTTCTATTTTCATTTCATTGTGTTTTATAAAACATTTTGTAGTTTTTTGTTTGTT
>NW_013668229.1:59350-63345 GCF_000517525.1 Limulus polyphemus
TGACACCTACTTGAAGACAATGGAGGGAAATTTAGGTCACGTGTAAGACACCATGACACCTACTTGAAGACAACAGAGGGAAATTTAGGTCACGTGTAAGACACCATGACACCTACTTGAAGACAACAGAGGGAAATTTGGGTCACGTGTAAGACACCGTGACACCTACTTGAAGACAATGGAGGGAAATTTAGGTCACGTGTAAGACACCATGACACCTACTTGAAGACAACAGAGGGAAATTTGGGTCACATGTAAGACACCGTGACACCTACTTGAAGACAATGGAGGGAAATTTAGGTCACGTGTAAGACACCATGACACCTACTTGAAGACAATGGAGGGAAATTTAGGTCACAGGTAAGACACTGTGACATCTTCTTCAACAGGCAGTTAAAAAATTCGTAAAACTCAGAATAAAAATTGTAAGATGAAATTAAATTAAAAGTTGAAAATCGTAATTAAATTAAAACTACAAAAGAAAGCTACAAAAATGTATAAAATCGGTATTTAAATTATATTAAACGCAGGTTCACTAATTAATAAAAGGGAAAAACTAAAAATACGAGATATTTCTGAACTGAAATATAAGGTGTCGTTTTTTTGACGCAAATCTACATGGACTATCTACCCTTTGTACACCACGGAGAATCAAACCCTGTATTTTAGCGTTGTAAGTACGTAAACCTACAGCTGATCCACAGAGGAACCTGAAATAAAAGAATAAAATATAATTATATATCCAACACTTAATAAAAAGTTAAATGAATTCATCAGATTGAACTTATTTTGCAATAAATGTTATATAAACATACATTTTCAAAAAAGTATTAATTCATATCAGTGACATTTCCGTGTGCAAAGTTTACATATCGACAAGTTAAACAAATATTCCGTGACGTCAGTAAGTCTTATCCGGTTCAGGAACAATTTGGCGGAATCTGTTGACTTTGAATGAATCGATAAGCGGAAAGAAGTGTATTGTGATTGGATCTGATGACGTTGTATCTGTAAATATAAATTATTATGTAGGCCACTCGAAGAATAGTGGAGTTTAATACGATATCATTGAAATCTGGGTGATCTGTAATGCAGTTTCGATTTCACAAGTTTCATATTTACATCAGATCCTGTATAGTAAGATTTCTTCAATAGTCGACGTACGTTTTCCCCACACACGTAACACTCGCTCAACTATACGGCCTCACTCTTAATGTCATCGTTATTTCTTCCCCCTAATACGCTGGCTCAAAATTATAACCAGTAATCCTTAATGTATCTTCGTTGTTTATTTTTTGGAACAGTAACTTTATTACACAACTTCGAGTTAATCGATTGTAAAACGCGATAAGCTACAGCTTATAAACCGGAAGACATAATAGCGTCACGTACTTGTCAGAGGTAGCCGTTCCCAGAGTGAACTGGTGCTGCGTTTGAAAAAGAAACAATATGTATATATATCTTTGGAATTACCAAACTCATTGCCAAAAACATTGTACAGTGTCCCTTTTCCGTCGGGCATTTATTTAACTATGGAAATTATATATAGTTCATTATCCTTCTGCAATAAAATAATTTTAGTATAAGATTGAATTAAATACAGAATTCAACTAAAAAGACACTCAGTAGACCACATACTTCCGTTAGGCAGCGCTGATTAAATTTGGCTCTGAAACAATTCGAGAATGTTATCAACAGACACGGACCATTTTTGACAAGACAATGAGGAATAATATTCTACAAATGTTCCCCAAGTTTCATCAAAATCCGATTATTTTTGACTGAGTTAAAGTGTGAAAAAATCGGCCCCATGTTAATAGATAAGGATTTTTTAGATTTTCGCGACCTTGACTCTCCAAAAACTAATCACTTTTAAGTTGGGTCATAATCCAAATTTATACCAACTTTCGTCCAAATCCATTCAGCCGTATTAGAAAAATCTTGCTGACAAACACACACAGGGGTGAAAACATAACCTTTGGTGGCGGAGATAATAAAGTTGTTTAGAAAGTATAAAAATTAATATATTACACGAACCAAACAAAAATGTGGCCAGTCTCTACAAAATCAAAACATCTAAAAAATAAACTTAAACAAATTTCAGTGATTTGCTTGCTTTGCAGATTTTTTTCTCCGGAATCAAACCTTGATTCACAAGAACATAACACGTCATCACCAGCTGAAATGTGTGCGCGTGCAATGTAGAGGCAAGTGACGTATGATCAGAGCTGGTGGAGTTGTTTAGTGCTAGCAAAATCTACATAATACGTTGTTCGGAAAGTACTTTGAGGTACATTGGCTGTTTGTAGTATCCCGGTAGACTTCACCAGGCCAGCACCTGCGAGTTTTCTATAGACTGACATTGCAGCAATCCTTTCATCTCTGGCTAGTATTGCAGCAATCCTTTCATCTCTGACTAGTACTGCAGCAATCCTTTCATCTCTGGTTAGTATTGCAGCAATCCTTTCATCTCTGGCTAGTATTGCAGCAATCCTTTCATCTCTGGTTAGTATTGCAGCAATCCTTCCATCTGTGCAGAGGACAAGGTATTCAGGCTCCCATCGCAATTTGAGAATCACTTTCCTCTTTGTTTGGCATAACGTGCAAATCATTTCTTCCTCTTGTATGTTGTCTTCAAGACCTTCAACAACACAGTGAAAATTACCAACGTTTCAGTTTGCTATACCAAAGTTGATGTTCATTTCCCTGAAATTCCTGCCAAACGGCACATACAATATTTTCACACTTTGTCATGCGCATACACATACACTTTGTAGTAGTCTGTTCATGACGTTTGGAAAGTGCCCACAACCTAGCCAACTAGACTAGAGTACATGCACTGCACATTTAGCATTCAGCCTGTTACGAACTCGGGAACACGTGACAATTTTTACTTGTATATAGTTTTAATACTATAGCTTTTAATACAGTATACCTATCTTCAAAACATTTGACAGACTTTTAGTAAACATTACAAGTCGCTTATACACAAAATCAGGTTTTAATGAAATATTTTACCAAAGATTTGTTTGTGAATATATTGAGTCTCTTTTTGACCAGTCCGAGTTCCAAATCATTTTCATGTTAGTATTCAAAATACTTTTCTTCATCTCAAAAATCTCAAATGTCATTTGCATAATCTCTAAAATCTCCTAAATAGATTTCAAGCATATTTTTTCAGTAAAACTTTATATTTTATGGTTATTATTTTCTCTACACAAACTCTATACAGTGTTGGTTAATTTGACCAACCTAGTAACCACCAAAAAATTGAAATAAATCTAGTTATCATTTTTTCTTTCTAGAATGACTTCAAACTGTAAAATGAAACTATGTTTGCTTATCCTAAGTATCTTTAAACTGGTAACAGCATGCATCTATTTATACATTAATTTAATTGCCATTTGAACAATGTCTAACTACTAGTACTATTTGTGCCATTATAATATAAGTTCTAAATCACTTGTGGAACGTGGGGCTCACGTTACGCTATCGAATTACAATACCTACAAGCTACTCGCGTGCATTCTTCGTGATAAATTTTTATTATATTATTATCATTTATTCACCTAATCTAATCTTAACTATCCTAAAGAGTTTCCTATTTTTACATTTTAGTTACTTTTATAATAACAAACAAAGAATACACATGAAAAACAAGAAATAAAGTACTTACCTGGGCCTTCTTTATATTTGCTGTCGACGACACTTAACCTTAATTTTTTATACTAATGGTAGTAGTGTACTAAATACTTTTTATTTGATACATTAATGCACCAAAGAACATAGAATAATAACAGACAAAAAGCAGACAATGTCCCATAACTATCACAATTGTTCTAAATTTCTACCTATGCGACGAGGGCTGTTACAAATTAATCCAAGGTAGTAATGGCTGGAGACGGCTTGAATGGGTAATGAAGAAAAACTTTAATATAACAGCAAATGTACAATATTTGTCGAAACGTTGTACATTTGCTGTTATATTAAAGTTT
>NW_013668229.1:63575-65116 GCF_000517525.1 Limulus polyphemus
AAACTTTAATATAACAGCAAATGTACAACGTTTCGACAAATGTTGTACATTTGCTGTTATATTAAAGTTTTTCTTCATTACCCATTCAAGCCGTCTCCAGCCATTATTAGTCTCAAAGTGTGTTCCTCGTCATCGAATTTTAATCCAAAGTAGTTCATACGTTTCCCATGGGAACGAAAATTGTACTGAAAGAGAAACTATCATTTTTCTGTACAGAAAACAACGTTATACTATACGTCATTTGATAGATGAAAACCTTGGTTTTCTATTGGTTAAAAATAATAGAGTATTAAACGTTAGAGAGAACTATTGACAAATCCTGAAAAAGAGGATGTGACAAGTAGGTGTGGTAAGAAGGGTCTTATTTTTCTATTTGATGGCTCTATAACCAAATAAAATTGAAGGATATGAAAATTATGCTTTATCTGAGCTATGAAAATATTATAATAAGTAATTTACGTCAAGTTTCGTACTCCTTGGAGGGGTGATAAATAAATTAGAGAAGAGAAGATTGTTAGAGAAAAAATGTTACATTTCTCACACTAGGGGAAATTCTGAATCTTTTTTTAATATTGCCTTATAAATTAAAAACTTAAAACTTGTATAATATTAAAATAAGGATTAATATCTACGATTTTCTGCTATACCAATTGGTATAACATGAACAAAGAAAAAATAGTTTAATTGAATTTTGAATGTAACTCACAAAAACCTCGTAACATGCACAGTAAAAGATGCACATAATGAGAGGGGTAATTACTGCTGAAAAGTCACTAGATATTTCCTTCTTCAAAAACTCAAGGAGACCACATTGTGATGAGGTTTCACCAAAGAAAAAAATGAAATAAACTAGATTAATTTAAAAAACGATTTGTGGCCACCTTGTTCAGCTGCAATGTCTTCAAGTCACTTCTTTCTCTGGATAATAGATTGTTGCATTATTTTGTGACAGCTGAGGTGTTTGGTATTTCCTTCAGTTTTAAAGTTTTACTATATATAACAATGGTACAATTGGTATATGGTACAATTAAATATTATAGTTTGAAGCTGAATGAAAGAGTTATTAGAATAAAACATACCAATACCATTTACCTCTTTTACATTAGTGGATAACTTTACAAATAGTTAAGACATTTAGAACTGAATTTATTTGCCATAATGTGTTAAAATGATGAATGTTAAAAAGATGCTAAGCATTATTTGCTAATTGCTAATCAAATTCAATATTTATTAACAGTTTCTGCTAATCAAATTCATCAGACTATTTTGTCCCCTGCTATGACTAGCACTGCAACAATCCTTTCATCTCTGACTAGCTACCATCCCAGGAATGGAATGTCTCACATCAGTGTCTAGTTCTCTAATTATAACCTTGGTCCAATAGGAGAGTGAAGGCTGACCATTAACCCTGGGGTTAAATAACATTCAAACTAGTTTTAAGTTAAATATAATCCAAATAAATGAGTAAAATCATTCCTAATTTCCAAATGCACCTGCAGATATGTTAACTTTATCAAAATAAAAATCATATCATAACACTA
>NW_013668229.1:66005-76246 GCF_000517525.1 Limulus polyphemus
GTGTATACATTGTGTATTAAAAAGGGTGTGTATGTCAACACATATTAGATATGCTACAAAATGAACACGCACTGGAGTATGTGGGACTAATACAGAAAAGTGTATAACATTGTAAACGCCGAACAATGGACATGGCCCTGATAGGGGTATTGAAATTACACAGAGTCTTCAAACTCATACCGACACCGAAAACATCCGTGTAGGAGGGAGGAAGAAGTGGATTTTTCATACCTGACCCTCCCAGATTCCGATGAAGTCGCCCGAACAGTTTAATACTACTATATTGGGTTGCCCGCTCCCTCGTGGTTCGGCGGCAAGTCTAAGGGCTTATATATAATTATCTATGATAATGCTAAAAACAGGATTTTGATACCCGTGTTGAAAAGAGCACATATAACCCATTGTGTAGCTTTGCGCTTAACAACAAACAAATTATAATATACTGATTTATCTTAATCTTGATATAAGAGCATAAGACGAGAATGATCTATTTTTAAGAGAACTTGTTACCCACACAATTTATGATACATATATAATAATTGTTTTGCTTTGTTTTTGCGTAAAAGGAGTGTAAATTCGTAATAGTGCAAAAAAGAAAGAAAGAAAAACGTGTAAGATAAGAAAGTTTGGTAAATCACATTCAAATTTTTCCTTATTTCAGAAGAAGACAGGTCCACTTGTCTAGCTAGGGTTATGATTAGGCTGCGCGTACAATATCCAGTATTTCATCATTACCGAGTGTTATATTTAATATAATAAACTTATTGCAATTAAGAAAGCAAATGAATACATTACATCAACAACCGATATTTCTTAAGTCTATACAAAGCAGTGTTCCTTCCATGGTCATAATGTAAACGAACGAACGAGATTGTTTGCATGTTCTAAATGTTGTCAATACTCAAGGGAAATCATCAAAAGGGCGAGTTCACCATAGGCCTACTGTTTTCACAGAATAGGTTCCGGGAATAGCGTCATCGTTAGCACAGTGTTCCCGCGCCGTTGTATGAAAATGGCGACAGGAGCGAGTGATCTTACATCGCAAGTGGTGAGAGGACAAGTTTTTGAGGTTGGACCTCGATATACAAATTTAGTGTATATCGGCGAAGGAGCGTATGGAATGGTCGTGTAAGTGGTTGTTGTTGAAAGTTTAATTTGATTCGTTTCGCACTGTCAGATTATCCAATAGTTATACTTTTTTTTTTTAATTTGTGTGTAAGTGTGACTATATTTAAATTTAAGTACCTGTTGTCATAGCCCGATGGTTTGTCTGTACAAACTAGGTAGTAATAGTAGCTATATGCCTCAAGCAAACTGAATTGTAATTGCTTGCAGATAAATTTTAATATAATTTTTATGTTACCTCATTTATTCAATAAAATTACATTATCTCAAGCAGAAGAATAAAACTATGCATGAAAACGTATTATGCATGTATTACTATTAAGTGCAGATCTTACATTTACAGTATAGTGAGTAATACTAATAGTAATACAATTTGATATTGTATTGTGTAAATTAAAGTATAGGTAAAATTATAAGTTTATTATTCCGATTTATTAAACCTAGCATAAGTTACAAAGAAACTAATATAGAATTCATAATAGTTAAACTGTAATTTGAAATGCTGTCTCCCGTGACGTTAGTTTACCATTACAGGTGTTGTGGTAAATTAAAAATATACGAACGGTGAAAACTATATATATATATATTGAATATCACCGGGTCTGAGTTAAATCTATTTCTCTCCCTGATTATAATTAGTTATACTTATGAATATGATAAATTTAAATTCGTGTGAGTTACAACGTGAAAAACTCAGTGTTTTTCAGCAACTGACATATTATGGACTTGAACTGGGAAAATTAAAAACTTGTGTATGAAATGTAGTTTTTATATTTGTTACATTTCTTCGTGCTTTTTAAACCATAATGTATGTGCTGTCATCTATCACTGTATCAGTTAAAGAAAAACTAATTATCGTTGACAAATAATGTTGTCAAACCTAAATACAAAGAGCAGACTTTTATAAATAATTAGTTACAATAAATAATAGGTAACTATTTATTGTATGTTAATTGTTACTAAATTAATTTTATAATGTTTATAGAATTAAGTGGTAAAGCAGAAGTAATGAATAAAATTACAGATATAAATAAATTAAGAAACATGCTTTCATTACATTAAAAAAAAGAAATATGCTGTTAACAGTAAAAAAGAAAACTCAAAGTAGTTATGAAACACAAACTACAGTTTTAGCTCTAGTGAAAATAAGGTTTATCAGATCTGGAAAAGAAAGTAATAAAGCTGAGAAGATAAGCTTTTTCATTCTGTAATTTTTGTTTGTTTGTTTTAGTTAAGCACAAAGCTACACAATGGGTTATCTGTGCTCTGCCCACCATGGGTACCGAAACCCAGTTTCTAGTCAGTCTGTGATAGTGAAGCTAAGTAAAGTTCTATCATTGCTGTTCAAATACAACAATTTTTAAAGTAAAGTATAAAAACATGCTGTTTTGCTTAAGAAAGAAGATGATTTATAATTAAGGAACAATATTATTAGGGCTTCTCTGGGTAATGATATCTTTTCTCAGTGAATCTGTAAAGAAAATTGGCCAATAAAAATTTACTAATTTTGAAAATTATGAAATCTTTATAAATCAATGTACTTCTAAAGTTGCCTCTTCTAAACTTCTATGTTTGTTATTTATTTATTTGAACACTGTACTTTAGAATACTTATACTTTCACAGCTCCTTTTTTTATAGATCATTTCAAAGTATGTTTTGTCTAATTTCTGTATAATAATACTTTATAGTGTCTTTAATGTAAGGTTATTTTTAGGGGAAAAACTATTTCTAACCCTTGGCTTATACGAAAAGCTCTGAGTCTGGCATTTACTTTCTAACATCAAACTTAGTAATACTAATATATTCTTATTGTTAGTTAGTAATGTGACTTGTTTTAATCACAGTTCAGCAGAAGACAACATTGATAAAGTGAGAGTAGCTATTAAGAAAATATCTCCGTTTGAGCACCAGACTTACTGTCAACGAACCCTTCGGGAAATTAAGATCCTAACCAGATTCAAACATGAAAATGTAAGTTGCAAAATGCCTAAAACATAAATATTTAAATGGGATTTTAAATTTTTGTTTTTTAAACATATATCTGATCTTTAGTCTTTTAATGTTAGCTTTTTTTATCACAAATTAAAACCATCATCTTTCCATTAACTGGATGTTGATTATTAAAAAAAACTTTATTGAAAGAACCAGGCCATATTGAAAGACTTTATTATGTTTCAGTAGGTTATAAACTTACCATCATCAGGAAGGAGACAGCAGTGAAACATTCCAGTGTTTATGTACTTTTCCTATCTTAATATGTAAAACTTCAACCATGCAATTAACAAAAATAGTGCTGCCACCTACTTATCTTTTTTTTAAATAGATTTTTGTGACCCAATGAAACGTGTAGAATTTTTAGGTAAAGCTTGGTGCCTTCAGTAAATTTTAGTCTTTATATTATGTAATTATTAACATCGTCTTATCAAGTTTTGTAATAAGTATTTTATGCAAGGCCAGTTCCAACTTGATTTTAAATGGGTGTTTATTCTTCGAATTTATAAGTAATTTATAGTACATTAAAATGTTGTAATAATGTACCATAATATTGTAACATGTTAACAATTTTAACAGAAAAGTTATTATGCCTAACAAACAACTTTTGGGATTAGGTTTTTTAAGCAAATATTTATCTTGTATTCTAGTTGTCACTCATCGGGCTAAAAATTGAAAAAAGACAGTCATAAGTAGTCTTTCAAAGTTTTAAAAAAATTTTAAACTATTGCTGTTACTTCTTGTCTGAACTCCAGTTTTAGCCTCTTTTTTATAGTTCACGTTTATTAACTAACCGTCACTCTGATAGCCCTTCAGCTGACACATCTTCAAAAATAGAGGCCAAAACTGAACACACTATTTCAAAAGAGGTTGAACCAATAATATGATTGAATATGATTTAAAATCTTCATTTTTCAAGAGTGGGTATACAAGAACAGTCTTAAATGTTGAAATGGTCACTTGTTATCCACACATTATGATATGTTACAAGTCACAGATGCTGTTAGAAGGGGATAAATCACTATTTATGGGCAGAACTTCAGTCAGGATAGCATTCTGTGCCAGCCACTAAATGTCCATTAGAAATTAGGTTAGGCATGATGCCTTAGGTTAAGTTCTACCCAATATAAAATCAAAGTTTGTTAATGCCAGGCAGTAATAATGAAGCAGCTATAATGAGATAAAATGTAATTCCTTAGTTCCACAGAATTATGATAGTAAAAACATAAAAATGTTTTAAAATAATGAAGCAGTGTAATATGATATTATTCCTAAACTTTTATTTTGGGTACTTTAAAGAAAATGGGTTCCAAAATTAAAGTTTGTAACATACTCATAAATTTTTTCACGCTTCTAATAGCAAATAGCATAATAGCTTTGGAAGAATGGAGTCTCAGGAATCAACTTTTAATTTTCATATGATGGAAATTTGGATATTTGAATTGTTCAGTATTGACAATGACATAAGTGCGAGATCATAACTTTGGTTGCATGTTAATTAAAATATATGATACTTTTATACAATTCTTTTTCTTTTTCAAGATCATTGATATCAGAGATATACTGTGTCCTGAAACCATAGACCAGATGAAGGATGTGTATCTTTTTCATTTTGTTTTGCTCAGTATTAATATAGTACTTATTGATCTAGTCACTTTGAAGAATCTTAGTTTTGCTCAGTATTAATATAGTACTTATTGATCTAGTCACTTTGAAAAATCTTAGTTTATTAGTCACATTTAATCAGTTTGGCTTTGTTCTTTGTTTCATTGAAAATCATAATGGTAATCCAAATTTCACTAGTGCCTTAAAGAAATATTTATAGTAATAATGTTAAATAGTATAATATACTGCCAAAAATGATATTATTGGTGGACAGTTACTATATTGTTTTCGTACTACAGCACTTTGTCATCAAATTTACTTGTATCCTGTAATACAGCAAATCCCTGGATGGACAATAAGCTCTTTTCTTGATATTCAGTGGCTGTAACCTTTTTTTTCCATCTCTTTGTTTCTATCATTTCATGACATATTTTAAGAAATACCCCCTCTACCAAAAAGAAACATCTACATGTATACAGTTGCTCAGAACAGAAGGGTAATGACCTTATTGTTCATGTACAGTCTTAGGGTGACAACAATTCCAAAACGTACTTACCTTCTCTCATACTCGCAGCTATTACTTGACTGCCAGGGTTTCTTCCTTTGCCCATCTAACCAGAGGTCTGAGTTTCTTTCACTTATACCAGTCTTTTATACCCCACTTAATTGCCCTTGGCAATATTTGTGCATCCTTTATCCTGGTGCTGTATACAAGCACCTCATTCATAAATTGTTATCACTTTTTCTCGACAAAGCGTCACTAATGAGTTTCCCAGTACCACAATTGTTTGGAGATATTTTAAATGTTCTCTGTGTTACCTAGTTGATTATCATAAAAAAAAAAACAAATTCTCTATTGGCAAGCCGATTTACGGTAGGAATTCCTGGATTATTATTATTTCTGGCATGGCAACAAATGAGGTCTATTCTATCCCACCTTTGATATCTAACATTGTACAACAATTAGGGGGAGGAGTCACTCTCGGTTAAAATTGTCGGTGATCTTATTCATAGTAGAATGGAGACATATAGTTGGTTCTGTAGTGTTCTTCTGGGGGAGCTGAAGCTGCAATTGTGGGCAATCTTTGACATTCTAGAAAGAATTTAGAATCACTTTTTCCTGCATCTTCTTTTAGTCTGTTGGTTTTTCAGTCCCCTTGTAGGACAGTGGTGAGTTTACAGACTTGCAACACTGGAATCTGGGGTTCAATTCCCTATGATGGACACAACAAATAACCCAATGTTGCTTTGCTCTAACAAAACAAACTTACCTGACCAAATGTTGTTCCAATCAATGGTAATCAACACAGTCTTTAAATGACATATAAAAACAAAAGGAGGTCAATTTGGGATAATCTGCCTTTGATTTGTTTTCTTCTGTTGGTTCAGTGAAAGTGTGTTGTTTTGGGTCTTTCCCCGGTTGTTTTTGGGCCATCCATAGACATTGTGGTTCATGCTGGGAGGTTTATTTCTTAGTTACGTGAAGGGACAGTTCTGTCTTATCTGACATGGTTGTCGGAACTTCGTGATTTAGCCTGTGGAAGCATTTTCTGACTCTCAAATAATACATTTGCTCCTCGAATTTCATTATTCTAAGGTGGAGTTTGTTGTTAACCTGAATAGATCAAAGACCCCTGATGGGACCGGATAAGTCTATAGACTTACAACTCTAAAATCCAACATTTTGTTTTATTTTCAATTTACTTGGTTGGAAAACTCTTGGGATCATCAGCCTCTTGGTACATTGGTACCCAGAATAGATTTTGTTTATATCCAAGGGATTTGCTGTTCAGTTAGGTCACTGCCAGTGTTGTCAGTGATTATTGTATGTCTGTAGGGGCTTGGCTCTGAGCATTTTTGGACGTTTGGTAACCTTAACAATGGATCCAGGAGCACTACAGGTCTTTGACTCAGGAGTATTCATTCAGTTCACATCTTTATTCTCATTGGTTGTTGAGCCTAAGAAGACAGGACATTGGTGTTCAGTCGTTGATCTTTCTCATCTATATCAATGCCTAGATTCTCCAAGGTTCACAAGTTACTCATTCCTCAATCTGAGTTGACATTTTCTACTGAGATTGTGGATGCCCAAGTTCATTGTAGTTGGCTCCTATGTGCATATTGCTGTAGTAGTGGCGTCCCACCACTATCGGCGTTTGTTGTGCACAAGGGTCAGGTACTGCAGTTCTAGGTTTTTACCATCGGTCTTGCATGGGTTCTTTGATCTCAATGGGTTGTTAAGTTGGGACACTACTAAGATACGAGTAACTCCACTGCTGCCTCATCCAGAGTTCCATCTCTTCATGAATGCATTGCTTCAGGGATGGGGGCATATACCAACAGTCAGGAATTCTAGGGTCTATGCACAAACAATGAGGACTTCCTACACAATGTTTTAGTCCTTTGTGCTCTTCAAAAGGCAATACCTCATCATCTGGGCTTATTAAGGGGAAAATCATCATACTTCACTCTGACAATTCCATTGTGGTGTCTTGTGTTTCTCAATGAGGAGGCACTTGGTCCAGGGTTCCTTGTTTTCGAATCTTGGACCTCCTTTCATGGGTCCACTCCAATCATATCACCCTTTTAGCTTGCCATGGGTGATGCCTGCAGTAGCAGATCAATTGTCTCAACCTAAACAGATTCTCCCAACAAAATAGATGCTGCAATGCAAGGTTCTGTTGGATGGGCTCTCATTTTTGCAACTCTGATTGGTCAGTTGGCCTCTCATTGGAACACCCAAATACTGGCAATTTGGTCTCCAGCACTTCACCTTCAGGCTGTGACAATGAATGCATTCCATCAGGACAGGATGGGATTACAACTCTAGACCTTTCCTCCAATTCATATGTTATCAAGGGTACTAAATATGATTTGTTCCAACTCATTGTTGGATCCTGTTGATAGCACCAGATTGGCAGCCACACTCTAGTTTCTGCGGTACCTTCCGGAGTGTCCACTTCTTTTTAGGCGATCTCTGTGGAGGCAGCTATGATCTGACATAGTACACTTGGCTATCCAGAAGCTTAAGCTTTCGCACAGCATCACAGTTTAATTTCTAAGGTTGCCATGTATCTGTCTCAGTCTTTGCTTAGTCCTGTGATGAACATTTATTAACAGAAATGACACAGATATTGGCAATGGTGTATTGAGAGGAGGTTGAACCCACTTCTATCAGAAGTGCCAATCATAACTTGTTTTTTGACCTGGCTCTTTGACAAGGGTTTTTTGCATCTTCCACAGTTGCCTTGTATAAGGTGGCCTTATTGACTACCATTTGACAAAATATTCTTCGAGTCCCCAGTACTCTCTGGATTCCCCAAGTTGCTTTGGGTCCTTGGTCCCGAAATGACCATTCCAGTAACCTAACTGGTATATTAAAGTTACATTACATGCCCTTTTTCAACACCTGTTTGTGACCTGATACTTATATGCTATGTATCATCTTTACCTGAAGGTTTATTTTTCATTGCTGTGACCTACAGACATCACCGGTCATTGTTTGTCCACAGACAGCTTTCTCATTCTATCTATTTCCTCAGACCAGTTCTTCTTATCCATGGCACTCTATGGCTACAGGTTGGGATCCATTCATATATATATATATAAATATATAGTTTGTGGTCCAGTTGCTCTAGCCACCAACATGAGATATAGGGACCGTGGTTCTATAATTCCAACCCTGAGTATTGGGACCTTGGTTATCTGGTTGGAGCCTGGCCAATAGTGATGACAAATTATTTAAAATTCCACCAACAGTACATGAACTAAGTACCAGGTGAAGAGCATACCTGTTCTGGAGGTAGTGCAGTTCCCCCACTAGGGTGCCAATCTTCTGTTAACACACCCATGATCTATGCAGACACTTTCTGTATGATAATGCCCCCCCCCCCCCATCTTATCAATTATCTTAAATCAAAAATGTATTTCCAATAATACTTACTTCCTCTCACACTCTCCCCACTAAGAGCCGGAGTTAGAGACTGGGATTGAATCAGCCTTGAAAAAGTGATAACATTTTCTGAATGAGGTGCTTATATATAGTACCGGGATGGAGGGCACATTGTCGTTGGTGAAGAGTGTCACCAGACAAATATCGTCAAGGGCAATTAAGTGGGGTATATAAAACTGGAGCAAGTGAGTAAGAATCAAACCAATGTTTAGATGGGCAAAGGAAGAAATCCTGGCAGTTGAGTAATAACTGTGAGAAAAGGTAAGTTTTATTGGAAATACATTTTCAATTTAAGAAAATGTTAACTTCCATCACTTGTTACTCATTTTATAGTTTTGTTTGTTTGTGTATATGCTGGTGTTTTACTTTTTTTTGCATCATTTCTATTTTACTTAGTTTCATAGTTTTTGTTGTGTATGTGAAATTATGATTGGTGCTGCTGTAATATTGCCATCTCAACCCTTGTGAAATTCATAGTCTTGTATATTATTATTATTACACCATGACTTGATTTTTTTTTTACTAGAATTTCACTGATTTTGTCTTTTTAAATCAGTAACAACTTTTTTTTTTACTTTGGAGAGATTGTGATAAGCATAAACATTAGCTAAAACTTCTTATGCTTAGAGCCATAGCCATTCTTCTTTCTACTTTCCTGTATGCATGGCTTGGTGACACTGATTTTCTTGTCAGACAGTGTCCTTTTTCACCTCTTTAAACTTTTTTTATTAAAATGAAAAAGAGGGCAGGAAGGTTCAGTTAAAACATCTATATTTTTAAACACTACATGTTTTATGTTATCTTGTTAGCATTAAGAACTTTATATGTATTGTAATAAATATTACAATATTTTAATATTAAAATATTTTTATTACTCATAAAAGGTTTTTTAAGGCATTAGAAAAAAACTATATTTATTAAACATATTTGCAGACAAGATGAAGCACATTTCTACAAACAATAAACATCTATCAACATTTTTTTGTGCAGTTGTGTACAGTCATGTTTTAGTCTGTTTTGCCAAATTTCATACAATTTTATGTAACAGTTTAAGTTAGACATGAAATGCTGTAAAACTGAGCTTATTCAGCCCTCTGAAGGTTCACCAGGTACCAGTTGGAGTTAGTACTGCAAAACTAAGCTGATTCAATACTGTGAGGTTTCACCATGTAAGAACTGGAGATTGACGCCACTTTTTGTGAAATGCTTTGAAGTTGAGTTTATTCATATTCTATAGAGTATTTAACCCACTTTGTGGTAGGTTTATTCCCTCATAGGGAATAAACATGTTGTGTGTTTATTCCCTCATAGGGAATACTTTTCTCTCCCCAGAAGATGCATTGAGTAAGGGATAACAGACATTGTTAAGTCCATTGGCTTCTGTCAGTGCTTGCTGTTGAGATAGGGTTTTCTGCAGTATTGCTTTGTCTGTGTATATATATATATATATATATATATATATACACACATATATTACTACTTACCGACGGTACCGTAACGTTAAAGAAAAGAAAAAATAGAACACGACCACCGTAGGTGTCGTACTTCGTACCCTACTCCTACCTA
>NW_013668229.1:76267-82322 GCF_000517525.1 Limulus polyphemus
TAAGGTTAACCGTTACTTAGGTCGGTTCTTCGTTCTACGTAGTCGTTGTCTGTTCGTAGTAGTAGGTTTACGTTGTCAGTATTAGTCTTGTTCTGTGTATATATATATATATATATATATATATATACACACATATATTACATTCCAGGCCGTACTTAAGAGAAAAAAAATGACAGCACCAGGTGTGACTCTGCCATCTCACC
Source organism: Limulus polyphemus (assembly GCF_000517525.1). Lineage (NCBI taxonomy): Eukaryota > Metazoa > Arthropoda > Merostomata > Xiphosura > Limulidae > Limulus > Limulus polyphemus. The sequence continues at coordinate 76,471 of NW_013668229.1, forward strand.
TAACTAGTGCCTGCTGCCCCTGTTCGCAGTAACCCATTCACAGTCTGTCAGTGTTGGGATCTTATGCAGGTGTGATGATCCCTGACTGGTCCGAACACTGTCTAGCATTTTTCACTATGCATATTCCTCCCTCCTGTTTGCTTCCCCAGTCTTGAGCTGCTAGGGAGATTGATTTCTAGATCTTCCCTTCAGGTTTGTGTAATCCTGCTAGAATGAGACCAAGTGAATGCATCCTTCAATCAGAAGTAGGTCTGGGGTGTTTACCTGTAAGTGTAATACAGGCCACCCACCCCTAAGCTAAGAACCAGACCATTTCTGGTGGGTCTTGCATTCTCCTCGAGGTGCGGGTCTGGGATGATATTAATGTGAAAACCTAGCCCTCAGTGAGTAGCATATCTGAAGTTAACATTTTTCTTACCTGAAAATGTATTTCAGATACAACCACCCACCCAAGAATTGTTTCGGCAGTGGTGTAAGGTAATAGCTGTCAGTTCTGCGGAGATTTAAGTAAGGTAAAAGTTTTCATTAGGCTTCAAGACAATGTCATCAAAATATACCTCATCAGTTAGCCTCATTTACTTTCTAAGATTTATTTATAAGATGTACATTATTTCCTTCCCATGGTGTGGGTAATATGAAAAGATAAATAGCCCAGTGTTTTTCATTTAAAAAAGGTTTATTCATTAAGAGATCATAAATACAACTGTATAATTAAGAAGATAGGTGTGATCCTTACCCAAGATAAATAAACATGATTAATATTAGCACAAGCATGAGATAAATAAACATGATTAATATTAGCACAAGCATGAGATAAATAAACATGATTAATATTAGCACAAGCATGAGATAAATAAACATGATTAATATTAGCACAAGCATGAGATAAATAAACATGATTAATATTAGCACAAGCATGTGCATAAATAAACATGATTAATATTAGCACAAGCATGAGATAAATAAACATGATTAATATTAGCACAAGCATGAGATAAATAAACATGATTAATATTAGCACAAGCATGAGATAAATAAACATGATTAATATTAGCACAAGCATGAGATAAATAAACATGATTAATATTAGCACAAGCATGAGATAAATAAACATGATTAATATTAGCACAAGCATGTGCATAAATATTAAAAAAATAATAATAAATTTACTAAAATTAATGTTTCAATTACTGAAAATACAAACTGTTTTATTCCGTAAAATTTAATGTTTTGTTGAGGAAAGTTTACTCGAAGCAAATTATTACATAAATACTTACAGCTTTACTTCATGAACTGCATCTAAATGTAGTGACATCTTTTTTTATAAATAATGGCCTTGTACATCCTCTCATATAACAGTTATACGATAAAAACAACTTTTATAGCAGGCAAGTTCTGGTTTTGATAATTACAACGTTTCAATCCATAATATCAAATGTTACTATTGCTTGATTGATGACTCGATACTATGGGTCAAAATATTGTAATTATTAAAACCAGAAATTGCCTGCTGTAAAATTTGCTGCTATTGTAATTTTAAATTAATTATTCAGTTCAGTTGGTTCCTCACTAAACATTAAACTTATCTCTTATTTTGGAAAATATGTAACGTGGCCAATTACGTGTATTATTTCAGACCAGATCTCCATAATTACAAAATTAACAAACAATATAACAATCTTAAAGCTTTCCTTGCAAGAATATATTTTACTTTTAATAATATAACAACATTATATGTACAATTTTACCCTTTTTCATTGTGATATGAAAATCCCCTGTTAGGGTTTAATTAAAAATTATGCCTAAATATTTTATTTCCTTGATTTGTTCTATCGCTTTACCATTAGTTTGCCAACTACATTTAGTTTCAGTATATTTTTCCCCTTTTTTTTAAATTTAAAGTAAGTTTGAACTCTTCCAAGTTACCAATTTATTTAAACCACGGATAAGTCAAGTTGCAGAAGAATGGAGCACGGGTGAATTAGGTTCTTTAGATGGTAGGGAGCTTTTGTCTACCCAGACATCTTTCCTGAATTATGTTAAATCAGTTTTAGCCTGAGCATCTTGATATTATTCTTTGGACTATAGAAACTCTAGACTTTTTAACCTGGTCTACAATTCTTTTATTGAAAATTGGAAAATATATCTGGTGATTAATTAAAGAAAAGAAAAAGAAAATAATTAACTAGAAACAAGTCATGTTGAATGAGTACCATAATCTAATTGAAACATATGCTAAAGTTTCACTTATTCTAGGTATATATATTCCAGGTGTTATATCTTGATATAATCAACTTCTCACCTGGTCTCACTCGCATATATAACTTATTATCCAACTTATCTAAGCCTACAACTTAGAATTATCTGAGAACAAGAAAATTCTTAGCTTGTTAACTACATTGTCTCTTTTGAATTCTGTTTCACTAAGACTTCCCCCTCTTCTCACTAACTAACTCTTTTCTTGTACTTTGATAATAATCACTGGTGTCCTAATGTATCAGGAAAAAATCTTGACTTAATCAGTGTTTATATCAATCAAAGAATAATCAACGAGTACTCGTGGTTCTGAACAACACGTTTTTATAACTTTTACCATGAAATAATTTACAAAAGAACATTAATGATTAGGACTGTAACAAAGGGTAGATTTTTACCTTCTTACCTGAAACTTTACCCCCCTGTGCTTCACCATAATTGTCTGCTCCAATGCCCAGAAGAAGCTGCTACATATATAATGCTTTGGTGATGTGTATGTGTGTGTTTTTAATACAACTGTTATTATTTAAGTAATGGTCATTATACAAATGAAAATATCAAGTTTTTCATGCGGGTGAAATTTAATGTATGATTACTATTCAAACATTGTAGAATGGTTTTTGTTAACAAAAGAAAAAAAAATCAGACACTGCCTGATGAACCTTTGAATATTTAGAACTTTCTTTAAATTACTGGCCAGTGAATGAACCGTCAAACAGAGCCCTAGTAATTATGCACTACTGTACAGCAATGTAAATATAATTTAGCATACAACTATTTTTTTAACGTTAGTGTATTGCTCATCAGCTGTAACAGAGGAGTCTAAGAAAAACTAACAAGGAAATACTTATTAACTGTGTATCTTAATTATAGTCACGTTAGCTGAGAAAAAAAGACTATTCCTTGACCAACATGCAGTTATATTGTCCAGTGTTTGATGGAAACAGACTTGTACAAATTACTGAGAACTCAGAAACTTAGTAATGACCACATCTGTTATTTTCTTTATCAAATCCTTCGAGGTTTAAAGTACATCCATTCAGCAAACGTTTTACACAGAGACCTCAAGCCTAGCAACTTACTTCTGAATACCTCCTGTGATTTAAAGGTACGTCACCATCTCAAATGACAAAATTAAGACTAATATTTATATAATTGATGGAACATGTAGGAGTATACTTTTTCTTAAGAGATTAACCAAGAAACAAATGTTTTTTTTAGAAGTTTTGTAAATAAAATGGTATTGGTTAATGTTTTTCCTTATTCTGCATTATATTGCTTGCTTGTTTGTTAGATTAGATGTGTTTTTCTCACTTACCATCTATACATGTATGTTTTAACATATTTCTTTCAGTGGGCTCAATAAAGATAAAATACTTGTTTTTTTGTACTTCAAGTGGAAACATTTGACTAACATGTATGGACTTCTTATGGCTAATACATGTTAAAGTAATATTCTATAAAAGGATTAATGATTCCTGACTCCCATATTTTGAATTTTTATCATGGACATAGACATGGCAAGTACATTTGTGGTCCCTAAATTACCCCCACCCCAGTACGGTTCTGCCACTCATTTTCTTTTGCCTCCAAAAGTGGCTACTTAGACCGATTGGTGATGTGTAATGTATCACTTTGGATGCACACTTTTATAAGCAATGTATCTGTGTGTACACACTTCACATTATATATATACGAATTATTGAATATGATGTTCAATTCCCTTGTAGGCCTAATTGTGAAATTTTGTGTTTGTATTTGAAACATGCACTTATACATAGAAGGGAGAGTGAATATGTACAATATCACAAATAGAACTTGACAATTTTGTTACTGTGTTTCAATATTATTTCTTTTCACTGAATACAAGTTTTGGTTATAAAACAAAAAAAGTTTAGTGAAATTATGAATGCTTCTTTGTTTTAAATCAGATACAAATTTGGTGATAGCTAAAAAATCTCTCTCAGCAAATAGTTTAGTTATTTTTTTTCCTTCCCAGATTTGTGATTTTGGTCTTGCTCGAGTTGCTGATCCTGATCACGACCATACAGGTTTTCTAACAGAGTATGTGGCCACCAGGTGGTATCGTGCCCCAGAGATTATGCTGAACAGTAAAGGCTATACCAAATCTAGTATCCTTTTAAACTTATTTACTTTAAGGTGAAGCATAAGAACCCGTGTTTATTTTGTTTACAGGAAAATATAAACATTGTGTACAACTCTGACTGTCATTATGAATTCACCTTATTTCATATCTCGTACAGTTTCTGTATCAAGCAGTCTGTTGTACATTTGTGAATAAAGATTTCTTACAGAAAATAGGCTATGTATATTAACTTTTTAAACTATGGGTCTTTAAAATATAACATGTTTTTATGGAAAGAAAGTCTCAATCCTTAGCTTTAGTAAAGTTGATATTTGGTCAGTTGGTTGTATTTTGGCAGAGATGTTGTCCAATCGACCCATCTTCCCAGGAAAACATTGTAAGTATTATCAGAATTAGTGAACTTTTTGTTAAGACAAGTAGAAGTTTTGTTTCCTGCAAGTGTTCCATCAACTCCGTTAATTTTTTTTGTGTTTTTATCAGAGTTTTCTTCCACTTTAGTCCATCTTTCAGTTTCATTAGTACGGTATGTCTGAAAATAAAGTTGTAACCTGCACTCGAGTTCAAGCTGTTTGTTTTTTTTAAATTTTGCAGCATTTTGGCTAATGTACTTTGTAAATATGGGGTAAACTCAAATAACCTAATGCCAAGTCAAACAGTAAACTGTATGAAATTGTGGACATTGAGTAAAACAAAGGAAAATTAACACAAGTTGTTCAGATGTAAAGTTTTTTATTATTATTATTATTATATATGTAAGTATACAGAGTCTTGTATTATCAAATGATTGATTTTTCTCCACTTATTAATACAGTTTTTTCAAATTTGAAAAATTAATTGTGAAAAGACAGTCTGTGAATTTCTTGGTGTTATCCACATAGATTAGAGTATTTAATTGTTATATATCATTTTATTTATATCATAAAAAAACAGTAATAATAAGTATGATTGAGTGTAGTATTCCAGTACTGCCAAATACCATCTTTATGATCATAATGTGCATGCTTGAAACATAATTCTTAATTTAAACACTCGGTGTGCTAAAAGGATAACGTATGCTTGCAACAATTCTAATGAAGTATCTAATCTTTCCTTCACTTCAGTTGGATATTTTTCTGTTTATTTTGATTTCTACACATTCAACATCAAGACATCCACTTATTTTTATTGTCCACTTCTCTCTCTGCTTATTGTCAAAATGAAATGAAGAAACTACTGTTCACAACAGCGTGGAAGGATATGATGCTATATACCATTCACAACAACAGGGAAGGATATGATGTTATATACCATTCACAACAGCAGGGAAGGATATGATGTTATATACCATTCACAACAACAGGAAAGGATATGATGTTACATACCATTCACAACAGCAGGGAAGGATATGATGTTACATACCATTCACAACAACAGGGAAGGATATGATGTTACATACCATTCACAACAACAGGGAAGGATATGATGTTACATACCATTCACAACAGCATGG
>NW_013668229.1:83127-93391 GCF_000517525.1 Limulus polyphemus
ACAACAGGGAAGGATGTGATGTTATGTACCATTCACAACAACAGGGAAGGATGTGATGTTATGTACCATTCACAACAACAGGGAAGGATGTGATGTTATATACCATTCACAACAACAGGGAAGGATATGATATTATACACTGTGTACAACAACAGGGAAGGATATGATATTATACACTGTTTACAACAACAGGGAAGGATATGATATTATACACTGTTTACAACAACAGGGAAGGATATGATGTCATACACTGTTCACAACAACAGGGAAGGATATGATGTTATGTACCATTCACAACAACAGGGAAGGATATGATGTTATATGTTACTTTACATCTTACATGGCAACTTTTAAAAGTGTTTTTTATATGTATGTGTGCTAATGCATTGGGTAATTCATAATTTAAGAATTTTTTTTATATTTTTTACAGGCAAAATATATGCATTTCTAGTCTTTGTTGAATTGACAAGTGTTTAATCCTCATTTTCTCATTTGTGGCATTTCCTTGTGTACAGCTTGTTACTGAACTTAGCTTATTCTGGTGATGAGCAAAAAATATTTTGACAGTATTTTGTTCTTTCTCAGAAACAATCACATTTTCTTCAATCTGTAACAATAATGTAGATTAGTCTGACCACAGTGATCCAGCAGTAAGTCTGAAGGGTTATAATGGTAAAAAACTGGGCTTGAATACCCTTGGTGGGCACAGCATAGATAGTCCATTGTTTAGCATTGTGCATAACAACAAACAAACAAAAATAGATGAGTCCAGAATACATTCATTGAAATAATTAGTTTTTATATATCCGTGGACAGTTCACTGTAATGAAGATTTCCACACTTCTTCCTTCTTTCCAAATGTATAGCTTTCAGTTGTTTAATTAATGAATTGTTAGTTTATATACAGGTTATGTATTTTGTAGATCTGGATCAGTTGAACCACATTCCGTTGTTTAATTAATGAATTGTTAGTTTATATACAGGTTATGTATTTTGTAGATCTGGATCAGTTGAACCACATTCTTGGTATTCTCGGATCTCCAACTCAGGAGGATCTTAACTGCATCATTAATGAAAAGGTAACTAAGATTAGTTCGTGTTTAAACTATTTTCTATTGCAGGGCCAGTTTGGTTCCTTACTTATTTCTACAGCAAAACAAACTTAAACATCATAAAAACATTTAAATAAAAAATCAAATTGATATGACTAGTTTTTGTAGCTGGCAGTATTATCAGATTTACAGTATTATTGTAACTTCATATGACTGACTTTACTTTGATCAATTGCTTTAAGTAGTGTAGTAAAATACACAAAACAAACTTAAATGCCACTAGAATTAATATGATACAGAGTTATCAGATTTACAGTATTATTGTAACTTTATATGACTGACTTTACTTTGATCAGTTGCTTTAAGTAGTGTAGTAAAATACACAAAACAAACTTAAATGACACTAGAATTAATATGATAACATAATTTGGTAGGACTGACTTCAGGCCAATTGAACAATACAGAGTTAGGATTAAGGATATATGTATAACATACAGAGTGAGAGTGATATCACAAAATGGCAAACATTGCACGATTTACCAGCTCGGCAGAAATTTCAAATGTACAAATCGTATTACTAGTTTAACAGTTTCGGTAAAATTTGGAAAGTATAACAAGTCTGTACCATTTACTGTTCAGTTAGCTTCAAGACGATCTAGAGAAAAGAAGATTAAAAGTAGGTTGTTGAAATAGTTTTAATCTACTTTTGTGTATCTTACCATTGCAATGGATGACTTTCTGAATTTAGTTCAAATATTGTTATAATGATTAGTTTGGTTATTTGCCTTCTGAATGCAGTCTCAAAAAGTAAAAGGAAAAAGGGTGGTCTGCTTAACCCTCTTTTTGGTTTTAAATTTGATTTCATAAGTTAGAAATAAAGCCAGCTTCAACCATTAAAATCAAATAATGTAATTTCTGTTTTATCCATGCTAGTGCTTTTCATGAAATCAAAGTAATTACTCAGGCTTGAAAGAAATATTAATTACAGGCTTGAAAGAAATAATAATTACTTTATATCTAAGTGTAAGAATTTTAAATACGTTATTATTAATTTGTGATCAAAGCAAGTTACCTACTTTTATTCAGGAAAATGACGAATAAATATTATAGAACCAAACGTAATTAGTATACACAGCTAACTTGGTTAATTACAGGCCTCGGTTTGTGTATGAGCAAACTCGTTTTTTACAGAGGCTTTGCTAAGATCGTAAGATAACTTGATGGATGACTATGTCACACACATGTTCAAGTACACTTGATTTAGACATGGATCACAAACTCGTATGTTCTTTCACACAAGTTAACAATTTTATTTCAGTGGACCCAATATAGGCTTATTGACAGCAGGAACAAATAAATTTATTAGCTACACTAGATGGCTTTAATGGAGGAATATGGCTGTTAAACCTTAAAAAAATTTGTAGGGAATAAGTAGGTTTAAAATGCATGTATGCTTTATTTGAAAATATATCTTAAAAAGTACATTTCATAAATTATTTTTTATAATCAAACAATATCTCCTCATATATGGCAAGGTTATAACAGTAGAATATCTAATAACTTCATATTTGGCAAAGTTATAACAGTAGAATATCTAATAACTTCATATTTGGCAAGGTTATAACAGTAGAATATCTAATAACTTCATATTTGGCAAGGTTATAACAGTAGAATATCTAATAACTTCATATATAACAGTAGAATATCTAATAACTTTATATTTGGCAGGGTTATAACAGTAGAATATCTAATAACTTCATATTTGGCAAGGTTATTACTAGAATATTTAAGAACTTCATGTGTATGGATGGTGTACTAAATCACTGTTTGATCAAATAATTATCAACCATTCTGTCAATAAAATATGAGGAAAATCATTTTTGCATAAGAGAATTCTTCAATGTTATTAAGTTGTTTATGTGAAACTTCATAAGTACTAAATATTTTGTATATGAAATCTAATCTTAACCAAGTTTCTTTTAAAAACATTTGGTACAAAGCTTGTGAAGTTAACAGTTGTTGATCATATTTATCAAATACAGAGTCATATGTATCGTTGAAAACTGTATTTTCAGCATCTTAATTTAACTGTTTCTTTCTTTTGGATTTTCATTTAATTTTTTTCATAATTTTGAACAAAGTATCTGATTGTTATAAGTATTGATAAAAAAAAAAATGCTTTTCAGCCTAGCATTTTTCTTCTCTTGAGATGAATGAGGGCTATTTTGTGTTTTCATAAGAAATTTTATTTTGATCTAATACTAATGTGTTACAGGCCAGAAGCTATCTCCTGTCGTTACCAGGTAAACCAAAGGTTCCTTGGAATCGACTCTACCCCGATGCTAATCAGCAAGGTTAGTTCCATGCTAGTTGTCTTGGTACATGGTAAAGGATTTCAGACTACTTGTAAAATGTTGTATCTAAAAGAAAAAAAATCATCATTTTTTATTGAATCAAAAGCAATCATTGATTTATTAGAAAGGTTACAAAAAATTATTATTCTTAGGTTGGTTTAAAAGTTTGCAACTAAGCAGCTTATTAACCAAAAAAAGGCACAACTTTAATCTTTTGTGTTTTAAACTCAATTTTGTCTGATGTGGCACTAAAGGGTTTTTAAAAGTAATGTTGTTGTATGATATAGTATTTTTTATACATGTGAAAAAAATAGAATAAACATTTCATAGTTTGGAAATAATTGTATCATAACACAAAAAAAAGATTTATCAATTTGAATCGAACTATTACTCAGACACAATTATCTGTTTAATATAACTTTTTTTGCATCTCAGTTATAGGTTTAAACACCTCAAGAAGGGATGTTCTAGCTTGTCATCTGTATAAAAATTAAGTATGCTATGTTGTTATGATGAATACCTATTTATTATTCATCTTCTTCGGAGTTGAAGTTACTATAGCCGTTACAAGAACTGCACAAATGAAGAAATAAAATTTCTATTTATGACATATGGTCAAAGAGTTAATGCTCAATTGATTCCATTTGAAATCACAGAAGACAAAATTAGGTATGCCAGGGTGTAATAATTACTATAGGCTTTAAGGGTCTTATCGCATAGCGAGGAAAATTATGATAGTTATATGACATTGTTTGTTTTTTGCATATTATTATGCTGCGTTCTTAAGTGCAATATTAAATGAAAAATTATTTAGTATAGTAGTATCATTAGTATAAAAAAGTAGGCTTAAGTTTCATTAACAGTTAACAGCAAAAAATATGAAGGCCCAGGTAAGTGCTAAATTGTTTTTCATGTGTATTCTTTATTTATTATTATAAGTGTAGCTAAAATGTAAAAATTAGAAACTTATTGCGTTAGAGTAGGTAAGATAAAAAAAATAATAATAATTCCTTTTGAGGTATGTTTGCAACCATCTCTTGCATTATGTAATTCATGTGAGCTACACGTTCACTGATTGATTTACCTTGTGTGGCAGGATTATTAGTTAGACATGGTTTAAAGAGCAATAAAGCAATAAAATTAAGCATAAATGGATATATATATATATACTGGTACAAGTTTTAAACAATTGTGGTTTCCTGTTACAATTGGCAGTTATTTCACAAAGAAAAATGAGTAATTTAGATTCATTTCCTAATTTTTGATGGTGGTTACGAGGTCAATAAAACTGACTGACCCCATATAGTATAAAAATAACAGATAAAATGTAAAGCTAAAAAAACGTCTATGCAAATTAGATTTTTAATCTTAACATGAAAATCACCTTGCACTCAGAGCAGTCGAGACTCTGACTCTACATAATTATAGGCGAAGTTTTCATAAAAATACTTAATTAAAAATTCTGATTTTTTGACTACAAAAAACTTTTAATGTTTACTGAAAACTTGCAAAATTTCATGAAAATACATTAAGTACTTTTAGAATTATACTATGTATACCACCATGGTTACATGGTGGTTACAAGGTCATGTAAAATATATAAGCCCATTGTGAAAGTGTTAGTAAATTAATATTTCTTATCAATAATTTCTAAAGATTTGTGGTAAACTTTATATATTAGTGACGATTTGGATACCACTCAAAAGGATGTTGGAATTAATAAAAAGCACATATCCGATTAAAAAAAACTTGTGAAACTACGTCTGACGAAAGGCTCGTTAGATTAGCTCAAAGCACAACTGGAAAGTTTAATAAGCTAAGCGTGTTTTTCATTAGTGTCTGTAACCTTTTGAATTCCTTACCACACTTGGAGTAATGTCTGCACTTGGATATTACAATCCATATGATTTTGAAATTTAAAAATGTGTCCTGAGTTGCTAACTTTTATATTGCTAGTTGTACATTTTTTCCGATTAAAAGGATGTTGGGAATTGAAACCATAAAAATATATTTTTATCTTCATTATTTTGTTTTAATCGAAACAAATACTAGCACATATATTTTAAGCTGATTTTCGTTTGATATAGCTGTGGACCTATTAGACAAGATGTTGACATTTAATCCTCACAAAAGAATAACAGTAGAAGAGGCCTTGGCTCACTCGTATTTCCAGGAATATTATGACCCAGCTGATGAGGTACTTAATTTTTCAGGAAAGACTTGTAAACATTATTAGAGTGTATACCTCAGAATGTTATAATAGAAGTAATATTGAGATCTGTCTTTTTCGCCAGTTGCATTAGTTTTTCTTTGAGTGGTAAGCAGTCGTGACTATTAACGGAAAGTACTTATGGGGTAAAAAGGGATTTATAAAAAGAGAAAGGATAGATAAACATCTAAGTAGAACACTGGTAATTTTATTTTCCTTTCCTCTGATACACTACAGCTATACAGAAGATTGTAGTCAAGATAGGCTAATCCTTTCTTCGTTTCCAAGACTTTGAGAGCTATATTTGATTTATAGCTTAGAGAAACGTTCCTTTTCAATACTACGGACTGGCTCTCTGCCTCCCTAAACTGCACAGACTACTAAAATGCGAGTACGTCAAAAAACACTGCTAAATTTATTTATGAATATTCTGTCAGTTTTTCTTTCTTTGTTTTTGTAAAATCCTGCTGACTGACAAGTAGAGGAGAAACACTGACTTAGAGGTTATTTAGATGTATTCCAGTTATTCCAAGTGATGTTGGGTAACCTACTCACTACAAGTCTTTACACTTGCCAGTTGCTCTCTGTAAACATGATACAAATCCTTAAGGTGTCTGAAGCACTATCTAAAAATTGTTTAAATAAGATTTGAATATATCAGGACAGTCAGTATATGCTTTTAGTATTTGTTTATTTAATGTCTAAGTTTTTTGGCTTCCAGTTTTGGTATTCTACATAGCAGGAAAGCAGTGCATCTGACGATATGTATAACACCCTTAGGGGTGTATCGGCCTATACACCATTCCAGATTTCCCTTGGCTAACACCCGGGACCACACCCTATCAGGTGTTCGCATTTATAGTTTTGCCCCCCCCCCCTAAAGCTAACAATTTAAACAAAATATATAAGTTACTTATAAAAATGTGTGGAACTAAATAATATATATATATAGTGTGTGCCCTACTTTGACGTAACTCTCGACAGTAGAAAATTTAACTGCAATTTATTACCTTATGACGTTTAATACACTTCTTTTAGTGGTCTTTTTAGTTGTATTAGTAGCACCTTAAAACTAATTTAAAAGTGCTAATGTATTTTTAGAATAACTTTCCTAGAAAAAATGATTAATTTTGATTGTTATTTGTCTCTATCAGCCTGTGGCAGAAGAACCATTCCGTCTTGATATGGAGCTCGATGACCTTCCCAGAGAGAAATTGAAAGAATTAGTATTTGAAGAAACTGTACTGTATAAGGGAAAACTGCAGCAACAGCAGTCTTAAATTTTTCTGAAGTCTCGTAATTTAGTGCATTTATTCTTGGTAGGTATAAATTATACTGTATATTTGGTGGAAAGTATGCGTCTGTGTGTGTATTTACAGTTTTGTTTTTCTCCTCTGTAGTTTGGGGACATCGTTTTTGGAGTAGAGCTTGTTGGCTGGCCAACTGGGAAGAAAAGACGGTATTTTTCAAGACTTGGTTTTATTCATCTGTGCCAACTCTTAGAATTTTTATTATTTTTTGTCTGTTATAATAAAGCTCGTTTAAAAATGACTGAAGTTGGAAAATGCAGATTAATTGTGTTTAATTTAGTTGTTAGATGTTACTTTGGCACAAGTTGTTTTCAAGCTAGTCTGCTGAGTTGTTTCTTCAAATCAATGTTGATTATAAAAAAAAATTATGTTGAAATGTATCCAATGAAATGTTTCGACATACTTTGAAAGAGGAAAATAGTTAAATTGTGAGAAAGCTATAAATCGAGACAAAATCAACCTGTAATGATCAGAAGTACAACAGCTCAGATGTATAATTTAATGTTTTTTAAGTTAAAAAATTTCACTTTTTTTACAAGATTTTTATTTACTTTATGGTGTAAAAAATGAAAACATGATTTTGTCATCTGTTTTTGCATGTTTTAATATTTCGAAGAGAGGAAAGAGGTACCTTATAATAATCTTGTTTATTGGGTAATGTTTGTGTTTACATGATGAGCTATTAATAGTGTAAAAATATTGACTGTATAATTATGCTTTATGTAATTGTGTCATCAATTTTATGCAAATTGTTTTTGTGAAACACTTATGCCTCCACTTTGACCTTGACCTTTAAAAGTTAATCAGGTCTGAAACTTTGTATGTATTGCCTCTTTTATAAGTTTGATCCAAATCCATCCAATCTTGATATATCCTCTTCACAAGATTGGGATGGACAAGGCCCAAACCAATATGCTCTGCTCAGCTTCAAAGTGGGGGCATAAAAATGGTTCGTGACGAAACAGTTTGAAATATTCCACTTATTTCTAAAAAAAAAAAGAAGAAGAAGATGCAGTTGAGCTGAAACTCATTAATTATTTTAATGTTGAAACATTTAATAGTGTTATAATAATAGTTTAACTTATACTCACAGGTACAGGTAAATTATACACTTTATTATTTAGTCCCATGTTCTAGATCAAAGAATAGGCTTATATCAGCTTCGTAACTGTTTCATTTTCTTGGTATTTATAAAATAATCTAACAGTACGCTACTGTGCACATTGTAGTTTGTTGCTCCAACCAGAAGTAAGGTAAACATTCTAATACTAATTAATGTTCTTTGTTCCAAAACTAAGAGAACAGAAGCAGTAAAAACTACCAATGGATATAAAATTTTATCTTTTAGATCTGGAATCTTATTAGTTTACTAATTCATTTAGTTACTGATAAAGATCTAGAAATTTAAAATTATTTGCTAATGGGACATATTGTGAGAACAAATTGGCAGATTTAAATATATTAAATGAAATGAACGTAATACTGTAAATCGGAGAAATTAGTCTTAAATATGCTTTGTTCTCCAAGTGAAGTGAAAAGTGTTTAGTTTTTTTGTACAAGAACGTAAAGAGGTGATTGGTTATACTATTAGAGCTTACATAATACACTTAACAAAATATAAATATTTTCCTAGCAAGATTGAAATAATTAATAATTTTCATTTTCTGTTGAGGCTTAGGAATTATGTTCCAGAAGATTCTTTTAATAAATTATTGTGATTAAAAGAGAAATAGATTTCATGTTAAGCCTGAAATTGTTAAGCCTTACCTTGTGTTATCTGTGAAAGTATATTTCTTTCTTAGTTCTTTAGAGGAAGAGTTCTAATTGTGTGTGGTGTATACGGTAAAAACCTTGGCTGTAAAAACACGTTGACAATACAAACAAGAAAAGTACAACTGAAAGGTGATTCAGCCAGCAAGTATTTTTAGCCATTCCAGTCACACTTAGGTTAGCTTAATTTGCTCAGAAGTACGTTTTAATGTTTTATAATTTTACTTACATTATAGTATTCAGAACTTCAACGAGAGAAAAGTAAGGCATTTATAAACTTACAGATTGTGGAGGAAACAAATGTGAACTAGTAAAGGTTCAAATGAGGATGTAAAGACACAAGCCTCGTTTCTCCAGTAGTTTAAACTGTGAATGTAACTTTCACCAAGATGTAGATATGAGAGTCCAGAAAATTATGCTTGTATAAAGTGGAAAGTTTTATTCAGAAACAGCGAGATGTCTAAATTCATTTATATTTATCTGATCTTTTTTTTTTTGTCGGCATTATTCAGTGCAACGAAAAATTCATACAGAGGGCGTTCCACTGGGCACTATCTTGAACACTGTTTACTTCCCTGTGGAGTTTACAGAATTTAGAAACGAAACGATGTTTAAAGCATGCATGAATAGTTTGTGGTAGATCCCTGTGTTAACTAAAGGCGCGACACTTAAGTGTGGTTGGCACGTGGATTTCGGTGTGAACAATAAGAAATGTTAATGTTATTTAACAGTTTTATGTATATTGTGAAGGTTAAGAAGATTTCTTGAATATAGATGAGTTCCCTGCTAAACACATAAATACGTTTGTTCATATCCTTTCGTATATCAGGGAAGGTAGGGTGTAATTAATTCGACTAAAAGGATCAAGACGGATTGTTGGTAGTCACTCATCATATACGTAAGTCGACGCTTTAGAATGGTCACAAAATAACAGTAAACCTGTTGCTTAGTTGAATTAATATTTATTTGTTTCAGCCATCTTGTATATGATAGTGACCAGACTTCATTTTTATTTAATGAAAAGGAACGGGGTGCAGTGGTCTTTGTGCAAGTGTGTGAAGGGTGAGGTCACGCACGTGGTGTTTGTTTGTTCAAGTGTAAACGTATATGTTTGTGAAGGGTGAGGTCACGCACGTGGTGTTTGTTTGTTCAAGTGTGTACCTATGGTTGTGGGGGAGAAGTCACGCACGTGGTGTTTATCCAAGTGTAAACATGTGTTTGTGAAGGGAGATGTCACGCACGTGGTGTTTGTTTGTTCAAGTGTGTACATATGGTTGTGAGGGAGAAGTCACGCACGTGGTGTTTATCCAAGTGTAAACGTATGTTTGTGAAGGGAGATGTCACGCACGTGGTGTTTGTTTGTTCAAGTGTGTACATATGGTTGTGAGGGAGAAGCCACGCACGTGGTGTTTATCCAAGTGTAAACGTATGTTTGTGAAGGGAGATGTCACGCACGTGGTGTTTGTCCAAGTGTAAACGTATGCTTGTGGGGGAGAAGTCACGCACGTGGTGTTTATCCAAGTGTAAACATGTGTTTGTGAAGGGAGATGTCACGCACGTGGTGTTTGT
>NW_013668229.1:94071-94942 GCF_000517525.1 Limulus polyphemus
GAAGAAATGCAAAAAAAATGATGTATAAATTCTTTTTTGCAAAGCTTGAATTAGACTAGTTGAAGCGATCAAATGATTCTGTATATATATATAAATATAGGTAATATTCTGTCATTAAGTGTTTTTTTTTCTGATGTAGGCTTTGAGAGAAGAAATTTCATTTTGTGGAGTTTTTCAGCTTTTGAATTATTATCATTGTTATTGTTGTACTTGTTAGTATTGTGTATATTTTCAGTAATAATGATATGCTTCCAATCATTGATTAATCCGGGGCTTAACATACGAAAAACTGTCGCACCCCTGCCTTTATTTTTTTTGCTAGGGCAGACGTTGTGCAGGTTTGGTGGGAAGTAATTCCAGGACATCGGTCCATTTAGTACCTGATCTCTAATGTGAAATAATTGATGAGTTAGTAGAATATCAGCATGAATACTTAATTAAACAATGATGTACATTTTTTTTCCTCTCCGGTACAAATATTTGAATGTGATTTTCGTAATTTTTAATGGATTTAAAATTTAGACATTAATTGTCTTGATTACTGAAGACGAGTGTAGAGTGCCCAGGCGGAAACGATAAATATTGTTGGAAAATAAAAATATTAAAAAAAAACATATAAGGGTTGATATTTGAATGTGTGAAGCAGTGTTAACTTCGAACTTCGCCACTAGAGTAGTTCACTGAAAATTTATATATATTATCACAACCTCATTGATCAGACACGTATGGTAATGTTTGTGAGAACAAATTAGTTATTAAAAATATTTATTGTTTTCTAAGATAAAAATGGTAGTTGACTACACACACACGAACTTAAATAAATATTTTTTTTTCAATATTAAATATTGAATATTTTAAATATTTTTTTTTC
>NW_013668229.1:95258-97143 GCF_000517525.1 Limulus polyphemus
AATCCCATAAGCAGGTGGTTGGGCGCTCGACTCGCAATCTGAGGGTCGTGGGTTTGAATCCCCGTCCCACCAAACATGCTCGCTCTTTCAGTCGTGGGGACGTTATAATGTGTAAGTCAATCTCACTATTCGTTGGTAAAAGAATAGCCCAAGAGTTGGCGGTGGGTGGTGATGACTAGCTGCCTTCCGTCTAATCTTACACTGCTAAATTAGGGACGGCTAGGGCAGATAGCCCTAGTGTAACTTTGCGCGAAATCCATAACAAACAAACAAACCCACCAAAGTTTTAAAAAAATCGCGCGATATTTCTAGGTCGCTAAGAAAAGTCAACTTGGGTGAGACAAATGTGTTTGCCATATTCCTTTTCATATAAAACCATATTACTATATGGTGACCCCCAGAAAAGCTCCAATGCTCCCACCCCAAAGGTAGGCGTCGGAAACCTGCGGCTCTTTGCGTAACTACATGTGGCTGTCTATAAATACCTACCCACCGCCCCACCCCATAGACGTCCGCAGGATATATTACAGAGGGCGACAGAACAATACGAAAACTATAACTAGGAAAACGATATTTTTTCTTTCGCCTATCTTATCCTTTAAATTTTGGTTAGATAATCCCGGGGGGGGGGCAAGTGCCCTCTATTTCGGAAGTACATGGTAAAATCTCATTTTTCGGAATAGCAATTGAAGGTTCAATCAGGCATATACACGAAATCATAATATCAGATTTGTTTTATTTCTTTGAACTTTTATTTTTTTAAATAAAATAAACAGGATACAGTTGCACTACACATCAGTTTACATTCGAATTCCAAAGCCTTTATTGCCAACACAACCAATTAGAATTTAAATATGAAATATAAGCAGATGTGCCGAAACCTCATTAGGTGGTTGGAAGTGTAACGTAACGTTAGGCCTAGGGCATGTTGCGGCTGTCGAAATGTTTTGGTCTCAGACAAACACAACTCATCTTCAATTTTTGAGGGTTGCCGAATTCTGTACTAGGAGATTGGTGGTTTGATGTTTTTTCTGTACGCGTTTAAAGTTTCGGTTAGTAAATTATTAGTTTCTAGGAATCTCATTGTGGGTTAGCGGTAAGTTTACAGACTTATCAACGCTAAAATCCGGGGTTATATTCACTGTGGTGGACAGAGCGTAGATAGCTCATTGTGTAGTCGCTAAAACAACAACAATAGTTTCTAGGAAGTGTGAAAACAATTGACAAAGCTGATAGGTCTGAAGATATCTGGATTATTTATATCAGAGCTAATAATGTTCCCCCTTCTTTCTTTCTTTTGTTATTAAATCTCCAATAATCTCATTAGATGTTACCTACATACCCTACTTTGTGGAAGGTAATAATTGAAATGTGCCCTGTTTCAGGTTTTTTTTTTATATTTATCCCCCTCACCGGGTAAAAGTCCTAAAAGATAATAGCCCATGTACACTGTCGGACACTTTATAGTTACTATACCAAAAATTACGGTAATCAACCCTGGGTGATAAATTTTCTTTGTACGTGTCGTAATGTTATTATATTTTAGAAGTTTATTTGAATATGTTGTCTTTCGTGATGGTTTTCAATTTTTGCTGTAATAATTTTGGGGGTTAGTTTTCAGGCCCGCCTCCTCTCCCTTGGGGGTGGGAGCATTGGAGCTTTTTGGGGGGTCACCATATAGTAATATGGTTTTATATGAAAAGGAATATAGCAAACACATTTGTCTCACCCAAGTTGACTCTTCTTGGCGACCTAGAAATATCGTGCGATTTTTTTAAACATTGGTGGGTTTGTTATGGATTTCGCGCAAAGCTACACGAGGGCTATCTGCGTTAGCCGTGCCTAATTTAGCAGTGTAAGACTAGAGGGAAGGCAGCTAGTCATC
>NW_013668229.1:97164-121728 GCF_000517525.1 Limulus polyphemus
GTGTGACGGGGATTCAAACCCGCGACCCACAGATTGCTAGTAGATCGCCCTAACCACCTAGCCAACTTTGGTAGGTCAGAGTGAAATTTGGGCCATCCCATCCCTAGTGCCAGCATTGGAAGTTTTTGTTGTAATCACAACATAATTGTTCCTTTAACTCTCTTTTACCCGAAGCTGGTCAAATAACCATAGCATCAATAGGGAAGACTACATTAATAATTCTAAAACTTTATGAGTGAAACTACAGAAGCTTATAAAACGTATGTAAGCTACGCTGTATATGCCATATCCAATGACAATGGGGCCTTTCCTTCAATACCAGGACTCATCTTGCCAGCTGAAATACAACAGACACAGTATTAGTTGAGATGGCATTTATATTAAAAATTTGCACGTATAACAGCTGTTACGATGTGAACTGTATTAAATTGGTGAAGTGTTATTTTTTATCCATTTTATACGAATCATTTACAAATGAGAATTAATAACACAATATTAATTTTAAAACCAAGTATTTATTTTTACTTGAATTAACTTTACTCGTCATTCAGAACTCTGCTTGTGTTGTTACTGTTTTTAGAAGCAATGTTTTCGACACTTACTGGGCTCTGTGGACATAGGCCACAAACATTTATTTACAAAGCAAGTATCACATGGTTGAACAGACAAGATACAGACAATGTCATCATTATATATACATTGTGGACATTCAGTAATGTTCAAGTGACAGAGAAAAAATCAAGAAAAACTATTGACTAACAGTTTCAACAGAAAATTTGACTTAGTTTGTTAGTCATGCATATCACATCTGAAACTTCCCATTATGTTTTAGACAGTTTTTAAAAAAAGTCGTAGTTGTCACCCATAAGTTGTGCAGTTAGTAAATTTTAACAAGCTCGTCATTTACAGTTTTTCAATTATATAATTTATTGATGAATTTTAGTTTGAACTGAATTATACAATAATGTAATTAGACCCGTCATGATAAACAATTAGTTTTTAAGTTAAACCTCAAGCTGTTTTCTTTCAAAATCGCATTTCACCCGATTTGTTTTTTACATCACCACATTATAATCGAACATCTTTTATCATACCTTCACAAGCTGTTTTACTTTCTTCTTTTTTTTTACAATTAGTATTGGATGGAAGAACAAGTATTACTCTTAAGAGAATTTAAGTTTCAGTGGTTGTACATATAGTGAATAACGAACAAGCCAGTAAATAATATTAAATGTTACATGAACACTAGACTACATTTATTGAGAATAACTGACAGCGATTACAAATGTGATGATAGGCAGCATCTCACCATAGGAAAGAGGTTCTGTTAGGAGTGGTATTACAAAAAAAAAAGTATCTTTTAACAGAGCATGCGCTGTATACATTCTTTGTTTCGGCCACAAGCTACTTTATTTACCATACGAAGCTTTCGATATTGTACATCGAAAGAATAAATAGAATTTTCCTCTGTGTCCACCAGATGCAAAATAAAACACGTATATGCTTAATACCATACCTAATTTGTATACTTTGCTTCACTGTTATGTACAACTTTATTGCAAAGTACCTAAGCTACGAACGAGCTGTATCACATTCGTATGGAAAAGCAGCTTTATAGAGGAAGTATCTGGATTTTAGCAGCCAACTAACATCAGACCTAATCAGTGTTTATGTGGTATTTATTTTTTTGTCCTATTCTAAACTTTTCCTCTTCAAATAACATAACATGCTGAGACCATAAGCCAATTTTAACCCGAATCTTACTTTCAAATATCACATCTCTATTGTATAATATTGCAGTAAATTAACAATGTATCCTGTTCACATCACTAAGCCTAATGCATAGGACTTTATAGAAAGCATTAACGTAACTTGCCACACTGTAGAATACAAGAAATATGAATACATACAAGCTTCTATTCTAAACAGTGGATTCTATTAAAATATCATGAATAATTTTTTTATCAAATGAAATAATCATTCTATTAACGTGTTTCAAAAACTTAAAAATAATAGCAGACTCTTGAATTTTTCCACAAAAATTATAAGTTAGCCAAAATAATATAAACGTCTGACGTGAACACTTTGAAACCATTCAGTTTTATCTTTTTTTAAACTTTTTCTCTGACTGAAACGTTCTTTTACCAAATCTCCTGAATCTCGGTTACAACTACGTTGTTTCAAATAAATGACATGAAATGTTTTCTCACATTAATAGTTTAATTAAAATGAAAGGGTTTACTTATGTTCAAAATAAAAATACCAAGACACCCAAGTTTATGCTGGGTAATTATAATAAAAGAATATAAGACTTCTAGATTCTGCCTTGCTATTTCCAGTGTTACGTGTATTAGTTAGGTTCTGAAGCCGTCAGTTTTCAGTGATGAGCATTTAAAGAATAGAATGACTATTGATAGAAGATATAATAAATTCTTTTCTCAGATATATTTACTACTAGTCTAAAGAACAGTGATTTGTTTTTAATGAGATTATATATCTAAACAACACATGGTTACTGGGAAGACAATATCTACCTGAATAATTGGGATTCACTACCTAGTTTAAGAATGCTACAGCTTGATTTAAGGTTTGTTTTTTTTGTAAGAAAGGTAATAAACAACTTAAGATAAATGTTTTTTTAGTGTTACCTTTAATTTTAATACTTTTTAATCATCAGTTTTGTAACCTGTGACATGACACTCAAAGACCCTTGTAAAAAGGCTTAAGTGGAAATGCTGAGTGAAATAAAAGAACATTTCTTTGAAGCTATCATCATTCTTTAACATAGTTTCCATCGTCCAGTCAGCACTGAAACTTTAGAAACTAATAATAAGATTAATATAATTTTTATCACGTTTTACACCACATGATAGTGACGTTTTATGGCTTCCATGTGGTATGGTAAATTGGAAAGCTTGTTCTGATGAAGTTATTTGAATTGGGTGATCTAAGGCTTACAGTTTAATTGTATGAACTTCGTCTGTAGGTTTCATATAAAAGTTTTGAACTTATTGTCAGTTTCCAAGAAAAATAACTTTGCCAGTTTCTTTTAATGTTTTACTGTGATGTCCATTTTTTAATATATAATAAGCTATACTCACTGGAACAAGAAATAGTTAATTGAGTTTTATTCACATTTGTCGAGGCGGACGTGGAAAATAAATCATGCTTGATTGTAAATCACGCTCACAAATAATAATACATTGTCCTAAAAGCTCTAGAGTTTCATAATTTGAAAAGTACAAACACTCAAAACATTTTGAAGCATGCTGTATGTTTTTGGAGGGAGAAAATGCTTACTCAGCTTATTTCTGAGTTACTGATGTACGAAGAAATGCCAGTAAAGGTAAGATAAGAAAAGAAGAAAGACTAAATAAATGTGTAAAGTTATTTCTTCTTCTGTTACGTACATTTCAAGCTCAAGCAAATACACTGGTTCAAAAGGCAGATACAATATATGTAAGAGCCTTAACAACAATATCACATTGACGAACTAGTGATGCAGATATGATGATTTTTTAGATGTATTTTTCTTTATCTTTTCTCATATACACAAAGCAATTCAAATGCTCAGAAAACCAGTTTTTGATATGGACCATTAGACACAGGATAAAAAAGCATTTAATACATGAACATTAACTGGTTAACTGAAGTTTTTATAAAACATTTTGCTGTACAATTTGGTGCAAGTTCAAAGGCACATACATAAAAAATCAATAAAAAAGGTATCTCAGAACTTTCAATAATGAACAAATAATATCTTTCAGATTTGTCAGTTAGATATTTTACAGAAACAAGCTAAAAATCCAAATAAATACATAGAATTAACTAAGTTCTTTGTATAATTTTCAACACAATGACTAGAGCTCAACATATCTGCCTCTATAGATGAAGGCATATTCTTGTAATGGCATTAGTAATCTTAAGGTCAGAAACATGTTATCATGTACATTGCTAGTTGGTCAGGTCTTCCATAAAGGTTTAAGAAGAGATTTCACTGATGAAAAAATGTTTCTTTTCCCATGTTTGGAATAGGTAATACCTTGTGTTTTTGATTTTTTGGTCTTTCCACAAGCATCAGATGATTCTTTGTTTCGATTTTTTCTACGAAACCTTGGTCCTGACTTAAAGTTGAAGAAGGTAGGTCGCTCGTTACCAGAGCTGTGTAACTCTCTCTGATGAGTAACGGCTTCTGCCTGTAGGATGAGATGGTCGTTCTGGGCCTCGATCATAGGCTTCATGATCAGAGATGTATCTCCCTCTTTCTGATGGAGGAATATGGTCCTTTCCAGAACCTGTGCTATGGTAGGCTGAACTACTTGTGCCTCTGGGATATTGTGAGGGTGGTTCTTGAGGTGCTGTAAAATGATATATTATGCTACTTAGGTGTTAAGTTTTATTTACAGTAACAATATCTTAGGAATTAGCTTTGTCTTAAGATAAATTATAAATGTATGGTTTATCTTAGAATGCATGATGCAATAAATGATTAAAGCACGTTGAAATGGTACGTTAGGTATCTAAACGGAGACAAATGCTGATTGGCTGTATGTCACTTAAAGGTTATCCTTCTCTTAAGAGACAGTATCAGTACACAAGTCCTTGAGTAAAAACAAAATAATTGCTGTTACCATGGGAGTGGGAAGGATGGAGCAAGAAGCAAACCAAGCTCCAGATTTCTCAGAACTGTAGCCAGGATGAGACAGATCAGGTTCGTCGGCTACTGGGGCTAGCAAGCAGGGAAGAATTATAACTACTAGAAACATAAAGTGCTCAACTGAAATAACCTGAATAATGTAAAAGTAAATAAAACTTAGTACATTCAACAAACCGCATGCTCATTAGGAGAAAGAAGAAAAATTGTGCATTTTTTTTTAGTGGTTATTTATGCTTGTACCATGCATCTAACTAATTACTGAACAGAATAAACAACAGTTCCGTGCATTCTTCTACTGTAATTTAAGATAAGTTTTAACTCACATAAATGGTATACACTATGTTAAAAAAAAAAAACTTATACTAAATGTTTTCCCCTGACCTTTGGGTTGACTCACATTCCCCACACCAGGGGGACCAAGCTGTCCTCTGGTAGCAGATCGGTTATCTTTATAATCAGGGGGGGCTTCAGTTAAGAAGTTTGAAGGCACAAGTCCACGAATGCCATTGATCTCACCCATATAAAAGCCATCTTCATCCATGTCACCATATACATAGATGATGTCTCCAGTATTAAATGTTAGCTCCATCTAGAGGCAGAATACAAATTTACAAAATGCTAGCTGCTATTAGCCAAAATGTTATTTTCCATTAAACAAATTTAGTCACTGATAAGAAAAATAAGCAGAAAACTGCAGTAAACCTGTAAGCATATAAATGATACTTAATGACCTACCTTAAGTCAATATAAATGATACTTAATGACCTACCTTAAGTCAATATAAACCATTTAAAGCTAAAGAAATATGTGTAATTTTAAACTGTATCAAGTTATAAAGTACAGACACAGTTTTAGCAGACGTTTTCACAAACATCTAAAAAGTGCTTCAATCAAAAGTTATACAGATTCTACTAACTTGAAGCTCTCAAAGTGAAACTGAATAAAATGTATAATCTTGAGATATGAGGCTGAAGCTTAACATCGTTCATTAGGCAATATCCTACAGGTAGACAGACAACCAGATATTAGGAATTGATTCTAGGGTACACAGAGTTTGAAAGGTTATGACACAAACCAGTACATGTGATAATCTGACTAAAAGAGTAAATAATGAGGTACATACCTCAGCATCTACATTGGGGGACAACTCCTGGGGGTCATAGTCATATAGTGCAACCATCTTGCGCAATTGCACACCACCCACAGTGTCAATGTCTCTATCCACTTATATGAATATAAGAAAAATGTTAAAATTGAAAGGACTATTATAAATATTATTCACATTAAAAGTTTTAAAAAATACAGACCAACTGTAATTTAAGTTGGCATAAAAATAACAATTTGAAACTTAAACAATAGATATGAATACATCAGTCATAGGTTTTGATTAATAATTAATTTGTGATTTAACAGTAGATCTAGGGTTATATTTGTAAAAACAAAAATATTTAGGTACACGTTTTTTCCTCACCTTAATAAAGATAAAATACTTAAAACAAATGATACGTGTATGTTTTTTTAAGTAAATTAATAACTGGTTAGTTGTTATTAGGCACAAAGATATACAATGGGCTATCTGTGCTCTGCCCACCGTGGATATAAAAATTAGAATTTTAGTGTCATAAGCCTGGAGGGTAAATTACTAACTTAACTTAAAAATACTGCTACACATGATTTTACAGTTACGAGACAAATGTTGACAAGATATTTTACCCTGTACTTGAAAGTTTCTCTTCATTCTGAGAAGATAAAAAAAGGAACTACAGATCTATGTTAGTGAGTTATTAAAAACAGTTATGGTAAAATATATATGCCTGCTTTTTGTTTTTAGATGTAAGTATAAATATATTTCAATGTCTCCAGAGTATTTTCTATTTAATATATTGATAGAAATGACTACAAAATATGTGTACTTACCCGCTCATCATTTTTCACAAATCAAACCACTACTAATTACCTGGAGAAGGGTGTGACCTGGGAGACATGTTTTCATTTGCAAGCTGTTGAGCAATTTCTTCATCATCCAATTGAACCTCTGACACCATGTTACACGGAACAAACCCAACTCTCCCATTTATTTCTCCTCTGTAAAACCCATCTGGGTCTTTCTCTCCATAGATCTAGATGTACAAAACAGTAGAGTTAAATTGTCATCTGATACATAATTTTGTATTTACTTAGAACTTGTAACTAAAAAAAATAAACAAACATCAGTTTACTTAAAACTGTTTTCAGTACCTAGAAGTCACCAAAAAAGAACAAACAAACATCAGTTGCACAAATGTAATATAAACATTTGTATTTGATGCTACATAATGTTTGTTTGTTTGTAATTAAGCACAAAGCTACACAATGGGCTATCTGTGCTCTGCCCACCACGGGTATCGAAAGCCGGATTCTGGCGTTGTAAGTCCGCAGACATACTGCTGTGCTACTGGGGGGCGCTACATAATGCTTAACCATTGCCCTTCACCTTTTGATTTACCTTTTAGATCATGGATGTTTGATACTTAAACCACAAGCCTTGTACCTTAGAAAGTTCAAAGTGGACCTAAGCACTATATGTATCACCTTGAAAAAATTCTTTTATGATATTTTTTTACCTCTTTATGCACTGTCCTAATGATATCTACATAGAAGGATTAAATCCATTACTCTACTTAATCAGACTTGAAAAAAGGATTTATATTGGAACCAACCTTGGACGTGTATTGGAACCAACCTTGGACGTGTATTGGAACCAACCTTGGACACGTATTGGAACCAACCTTGGACACGTATTGGAACCAACCTTGGACATGTATTGGAACCAACCTTGGACGTGTATTGGAACCAATCTCATTTTAAAAAAGGGGGATGAATGGTCAATAAAAAAGGCTATAAAAAGGTCAAATTCTTTTATTATAGATCTTCACAATAACTAATCTTTTCAATATATTAAGAATAAATAATGAAGCCAAATCTATCATTTGATTTACCACTTGCTACTGTGTTCTTCTAGTTTTGGGGAATTCCACTCCTCGTCAGTAACTGTGGACAAGAGCAAATAAAAAAACTAACAAGAAGACTAGGCTTCTTATGGTGGTGGATTATATAAATTATATGTATTATATAATGATTTTAACACTTGTTACTTTTGGAAAGATTCTTCAAGCAGACTTATCTCCAATTATCTTTTATAATTTTTCTGAATTCTTGACAGAAATGAGGTTCATATATAGAGGGTTGGCTACATTACATTGAAACTCTTTTGGAAATTTTCCACATCAGTACAGTTGATTTCATCATGTCAAGTCAGAGGCGGAACTAGCATGGGGCAGATGGGATAATGCCCCAGGGCCCATGATTCCTGGGGGCCTGATCTGGTCTTATCTTCTGAAAATAGGGGCCTCGATAAGTTCTTTGCCCCGGGGCTCCTGAACTGCTTGTTCCTCCACTGTGTCAAGTCATGCTCTATCTGACATTGTGCACCTTGACAATAGCCTGGCAGTATAGTTTCCACTGCAAAGGGATTCATTGTAAGGCTATCGTATCAAAACACACTATTCCTTCATGCAGGGTTTATACATATATATTTCATCTAGTGAATGAGGACAATAGTTTGCCAGCACTCATTTCAAAAGTCTAATTGCACAGAAATCCACACGTGCTGTGTCTGGTGACTTGTGCATTGTCTTCATAAGGAATAGCACGAATACCCCTTTCATTCTCCAGCTGCTTGAGGAATGCAACAGTTAAACAGAAAGTATGGTTTGGAAGCCTTTTATGTTGATGAACCCTGCCTTGTTTCCATACAAAGCCAGTATTTCTGTGCTGTGTAAAGAGCCCAGAACATTGTTATGATAGAAAGCAGAGTTTACCTTGATCTTTGTATCCACTCTCTTGATCCCTAACTTGCCTCTGGTGCAGTACCCAGTGATGATCATGAATCCCCTTGAAAAATTTCACAACATGGCATGTAACAATTTTTTCAATGACTGACTGGTAGAAAATGGCATAAAACATGTTATAATTATCATGATAAACATATGCTTTGAGTGTCAACACATATTGCCATTTTCCCCAGCTAGGTACTTTTCTTATGTCATGGAAACAACTTGTGTACATGACTTGTGTCTTATTTCCAATTGAAGATCCTTCCCAAGTATAATGCTTACTGATATCTAGGGCATGCATACAGCTTTTGCCACTGTGTTTATGTATCCTCACTTGTTACTAAATACAGTACATTATTTACCAGGATTAAGGTATGACTTTTTGTAGGTGTCTTTCTAGATGGTCCTGTTGTCCCAAATTGATTCATATTCTATTGTTATCCAATGCCATTAAGGACAAGGGATATCCTTGTATTAAAAATGTTAAATCCCTGATCTGAATGATCTTCAAGACTCTGAGTATGAATCTTTTGTGTTGGAAATGGCTGTTACATACCCTTCCCAAAAGTGATCAATTTTTGGTAGCATTCACTACCTATAAAACGCCAACCAAATTAAAAATGTAGTTCTGATATATTCTGTTCCACTGAAACTTTATATCAGCTGTGGTTATCATGCAAGCTGTTGATTTGCATATTTAAAATCATTATAACATACTCAACCCTCAGTATAGGGTCATTACTGACAATAATTCATAAACCTAATATAACATACTCAACCCTCAGTATAGGATCATTACTGACAATAATCAACAAACCAATAAAGCAATTTTTCACAAATAGTTACATTTTTAAGTATAAAAAAAAATTATTTTTCTTAGAACAATTTAGGAATTTCAGTATATGATGCTCTTCAGTTTCTATATAAGTCTCTTCTGTTCCTAAACCGTTCTTTTGCAAAATGTTTTGTCTAAAAGTTACTGGTAACTGTAAAGATGCCCACTACTAATGGGCACCGACTTCTTTCAGTACAAATCTGTAGTTGTAAATTTCCTTGAAAAACAATAATGCTTTAGCATAGTAAGTCTGAGCAGCTGTAAACATTTCAGTGTTTTGAGCCTAGAGTGATTCAAGCAGAACAGCTTACTTTTATCAACTGTCCTTCCTGGAATGGGAGTTCTTCACCAGCATCAGGGTTAGGAGACATTGTGTGAGGGTTATAGTCAAACAGTGCCACGAACCATCTGACACGGTTGTCTGGATGGTTAACATCCACAAGGGGCTGACCTCTATAATCAACACTTCCACGGTAGCTGTGTACAGGGTAGTTGTCATCTCTACGGTGTGACACAGGAGGCATGTCACGGTAGTGGTAATAGTCCTCTTCTCTTGAGAAGTGGCGAACTCTGGGAGGAGTAGGAGAAACTGGACGAGGCCCACTCCTGTCTACACTATAAACTTGTGGTCCTCCCCTAGACTTCGACAGCTCAGGAGGATAGCCTTTTGGCTGAACTCTGTGTACCCTTCTTATTGCATCATACTCTTCCTCTGAGAAGTTCTCTACAGAATTGCAACCTTCACTAGCACTGTCCTTAGTGATTTCTACAGAAAAAAAAGATATTTTGGCAAGACAATTATGATGGGAATCTTATTAATTACATTTCATTTTTATAATAGCTATAAAATACTTAGAGTTTTTGATTTGGAAAGGGTACATGACCGGTCTTCATCTGAACGAAATATAAATGCATGTTAAAAGTACAATCTACATACTAAAGATGAATAAAAATCAAAATTACGAATTTCCCTAATTCTTTGAATACTCAAGCAGCTTTTCTTTATTTATCTGAATTCAGTTTTAAACTCATAAGTGCAAGAATAAATAAATAATTGGACAGTTTATTAACTTCTCACATTCTCAGTGTTTACCCATGAAAATATGCAGAAAACTACATTAGAGCATTTCAAAATATTTCCCATAATTCCTCGAATAAACAATATTTGCACCTGTTCCTTTTTCCTATTAAAAAGATATATTTCTGCAAGAAACAAGTAATACACCCAGCAAAATGTGAAGGATAAACTAATAGTTAAGGCAGTCAACAGTCATAACTGTTCAAAATTATGTTAATAATGTAGCCTTAAGTCTACAAAGTGTATATATATATATCATTAGCGAAATGACTATAATCCATATAATAATAGATTTAAGGGGGAGAATATCATTCTTATCTTAAATTTTAAACCTTTTAAGAGGCACCTGATCACTGACTAGAGAAGAATGTAAAATATGAGAAATTTTACACGTAGTAAATATGTTTGCTGATTCAAAATTAATTAAAAAGGGGGGCACATCACTGCTAAAGGAAAATATTGTTCATTTGAGGCATTATGGGGAATTTCTTGAAATGTTCCAATGCATTTGACAAGTTCTTCCTGGAGGTTCTGTTATGGTGGTAATTATTGGGTACTAGTAAATCGAAAGTACTGGTAAAGTTCTTAATACTGTTCAATTACTTTATTAGGCTTCTGCCCAAATCTTTAACCTACAATAAAGTTTTAGTGACACATTCTCTCTAACTAGTTACTACGTTTAAGTAATAAAAATTCATATAATGCTTGAAAATGTGAATTTTCTGGCAAAATAATAACTTAACTGTTAAAAGAATTAACAATAACAGTTCTGTAAATAATGATTTACCATAAATGTGTTTAACCATACTCTTATGATGGCATTCCTTCATTAATTCAAAATTTGCTTTTCAGAAGTATCACCAAGATTTAATTAAATTTCTTTTTCCATTGATTAAACTAATTAAAAATAAAAAGTAACCACATAAAACAAAAATATAAGAACTTTCCTCTCAAATCACAGTGGTTCGATGAAGTAATGAGCATAAATAACAATTCAAAATCATATACATCAAAATCGTCTGCGTTAAGCAGGTTAATCCTGAAAATTCTGTTACATTTACACTGTAAAATACAGGTAAGAATTGGTGAACAGACAATACTGACAATGTTTTGTTCTCTTACCGATACCTACCAATGGAGGGAATAGGCATGTGAATCTGAGATGGATAAATCTCTTTATCGCTGAGATTTTCATCGGGTTCAATAATTAGTTGGCCAGCAGAATTACGTCGCTCTTGGATTAAGTGATTCACCCTCCTGTCGTGTGGTCGGCTAATGTACTTATGACCACTAGGCGGAGAGTGAAATGTTTGCTGGTGGTCACGGTCATCGTTTGCCAGGTGGCGTGGACCGCCCTGATCTCTACTACCTCTTGTTTGATCCCTTGCAGCATCCTCATTCCTCGAGTCTCTTATTCTGTCCCTTCTGTGTGGGTGCTAAGAAAAAATATGTTCATTATTTAAAAATAAAATACCGTACTTCGGGGAGGGTTGTGAAAGTATCTCTGGCAATAATCATTAAAAACTAAGTTTTTATATACTTAAGCTATATGTAAGTTAAACAATAAAAATGTATCACAAGCAAGGCTCTAGAAGAAGAGGGCACTGAAATAAAATCATTTAATTAAAAATTTAAGAATGGATTAACCAAGTCTCTAGAAAATGTCTCAGCATTTGGTTTGATTTTTTAAAAAAATATGTAATTTCCTATCAAGTTTCATAAAATATGGCCTATAACACAGTCATTAATTACACAAGATACAAGTCTAGATATTACATAATTCTTTCATATTTTGGCCCCTCTCTAAACAAACATTTTGCATGTACTTAAATCATTTGTTCAATGCATCTAAGAATGTTGGAGCTGATTATCTGATTTGGCTTGTTAACTTATTGCTATATCAGAATTAATTCATCTTTTTTTAGAATTACCTGGGCAAAAACTAGTTGATCAGCCTCACAGAAATTGTGTGCATAAGTACCAATTAAAACAAAATTCTTATTAAGTGTTGTTGGGGTCTACAAATCAGCAAGTCACACGACAATCACCACTGATATAAAGTTGCAGTGGAACAGAACGTATTAGAACTACATTTTGACATTGTTTGGTGTTTTGTAGGTAGAGTGATGCCACAAAATACTGATCACTTTTGGGAAGGTATGTAGCAGCCATATCCAACACAAAAGATTCATACATGCAGAGCATAAAGTTGTGTTTAGATCATGAATTTAGAGTTTTGATATGTGGGATATCTCTTGTACTTAACAGCATTGGAAAACAAAGAAATATGGATCAACTTGGGGCACCAGGACCAACAAGAAAGAGGTTTGCAAAAAATGATACCCCATATGTGGTAAGCAAAGTGTGACATCTTGTAAAAGATTAGAATTAATTAATACAGAAGCAAAAGCTATCCAAGTGCTCCAGGCAACATATCATGAAGGACCTTTGTCTGGAAAAGTGATACAAGTCACATGTACACAAATTGTTTCCAATAAATACCAGTTCAACCATCACATACCGCAATCAACTGTAGAATAAAAGGGGTTCTCTTGCTAATCCATACAAAGACATACCAGTAAAGTTGTTGGATGCAGCACCAATGAATTTCTGTGCTATTGGACTGTTGAAACAAGTTTTGGGAAAATGTTTTTCTCATACACTACATGGATTATGTAAAGCTGCATGAAGTTGAACATGTTTTGAACACAACAGTCTTGTGACAGAACCTTTTGCACTGGAAACTACACTGCAGGACTAAAGTCAAAGTGCAGAATCATCAGATAGAACATTAATGGATGTGACAATATGAACTGTAATTATATAAAATTAAGACTGGAAATTTGGTTTAATATAACATATTCAACCTTTGTAGTACAAAGAAAACGAGTATCTGACCTATTATTCAAGAAGTGAAGGGAAAAGAAAAGAAAGAGGAAGGAATTCTAGCTATGAGGATTCCAAACATCTTAACCTGGCATGGTCAGCTTGTGCCTGACTATGACAACCTTAGAATTTCTCACTATTGAAGGACAAATATGGTCACTACTTTGCATTTCCAAAGAATCAACTCCCCTTACAAGAATAAGAGAAATGGTGTCTTGCCTACAAATAAATTATAACATCATACAGTTATTTTATGATGTACACATTATTTATTACCTGGCTGAAAAAGTAAATATTTATACAATTTCTAACTGAAAAAATATCTTATATCACCTTCATTTAAACTATATAAAATATATTTACAGTGGTACGGCTAATGTAGTTGATAACGTTACAACAATCTTTGTGTATACCATTGTTTATATATGTAAGGTAAACTTCTAATGTAGTTGATAATATTACAACAATCTTTGTGTATACCATTGTTTATATATGTAAGGTAAACTTCTAATGTAGTTGATAACATTACAACAATCTTTGTGTATACCATTGTTTATATATGTAAGGTAAACTTCTAATGTAGTTGATAACATTACAACAATCTTTGTGTATACCATTGTTTACTCACCTATCTTTCTTCTATAATGTCAGGAAGTTCTGAGTGGCTGTTTACTCACCTCTCTTTCAGGTAGAAGGTGGGCCTGAAAGAGAGGTGAGTAAACAGCCACTCAGAACTTCCTGACATTATAGAAGAAAGAGAGGTGAGTAAACAGCCACTCAGAACTTTCTGACATTATAGAAGAAAGAGAAGGTGAGTAAACAGCCACTCAGAACTTTCTGACATTATAGAAGAAAGAGAAGGTGGCCTTTCTTCTATAATGTCAGAAAGTTCTGAGTGGCTGTTTACTCACCTCTCTTTCAGGCCCACCTTCTCTTTCTTCTATAATGTCAGAAAGTTCTGAGTGGCTGTTTACTCACCTCCCTTTCAGGCCCACCTTCTCTTTCTTCTATAATGTCAGAAAGTTCAGAGTGTCTGTTTACTCACCTCTCTTTCAGGCCAACCCTCTCTTTCTTCTATAATGTCAGAAAGTTCTGAGTGGCTGTATACTCACCTCTCTTTCTTCTATAATGTCAGAAAGTTCTGAGTGGCTGTTTACTCACCTCTCTTTCTTCTATAATGTCAGGAAATTCTGAGTGGCTGTTTACTCACCTCTCTTTCAGGTCCACCTTCTCTTTCTTCTATTATGTCAGAAAGTTCTGAGTGGCTGTTTACTCACCTCTCTTTCAGGTCCACCTTCTCTTTCTTCTATTATGTCAGAAAGTTCTGAGTGGCTGTTTACTCACCTCTCTTTCAGGTCCACCTTCTCTTTCTTCTATTATGTCAGAAAGTTCAGAGTGGCTAGTATCTTCCTCTGCTCTATCCTAAATAAAATGCAAAAAGCCACAAAAAGTATAACACCACTCCTGATCAATAAGTATTAATGATAACAATAAATCATAAGTATATGCCAATAAAATGTCTACTACACTAGTATGTGTAATAAAAATGTTTATCATCTGTACAGTATAGATATCAAACAAATGGACAACAAACAAAATATGTGTTTGACTTTTTCAACATAGTGTGCTGTTGAGTAAGTTCTCCTACTTCATCTCAGTTTAGAGAAAATTCAGGCACATTACTGAATGAACTATGTTTAAAGCGTTTTTCTACTCTTGCATATTGCAGAATGTATTTTAGTAGCTTGAAAAAGTGCAATTTCTTAACTTACCAACATTTCAGTGACTACACGATTTACGGGTATGAAGGTTAACGGTACCAATTTGATGCATTTGAGCAGCTTTTCTACATGATAATATCTGATATTGTAATGTTCAAAACAACTGACTATTATAAATAGCATCACTACTACGTCTGTCATATCCCAGCTGGTCGGAAGAGTCCTAGTATTGGGTGGAAGGCCTTGTCAGCACTGGATATAGCAGACGTGGTTGAAATTTAATAATTTTACACTCTTCTTTGCTTTCATTCAGAAGTTCTTATTTAACACCTGCCACATGAGCCAGCCCAGCACCTTTTAGTACAGAGCCTAGGATGGTCAATGAGAGTGTGGGTCATTCTGGAAACTAGTAATTTATGGTTATGTCAATAGATTTCATCAATCAATGAGGCTCTGCAAAACTTCTAAAATGAATAAAAAAACTAAATATTAATGAAAATATGACATGATGAAAGTTATACGGATTATACTATGGTGGTACCATACAGGGCATTATACCATCCTTCTTATATTTACTCTTCAATGCAGAAATGGCATTTCTAATGTGAGAATTGCTAGGGAAATAATTTTATAATGCATCTGATTCAACTTCAACACTGTATCTTTGGACTTTACTGTGTCATTAGTTTCACACAATATTGAAACTAATTATTTCTTGTATACTATTTCAATTCCCCCTTTTGAAGATAACAATACTATCATGCCTATTGTTTCATGTTTCACTGTCAATGCAGTATTTAATTGAGGAGTGTCCGATTCAGCTGGTATGTCAGATTGATTAGGATATTTTTGAATAAGTTATTCCCTCATGTGACCTGGTCCCACAGTTTAGCTTAATTGTTACACTTAAACCATCACATTCACATCCATATCTAGAACATTTCAAGCATGTTTCATTGCTACATAGTTTTACTTTACATTTACAAGTTAACTTCTCCAGGCGGGCTCTCATGGTCACAGATCAGGTAACGGGTCTGATCCAGCAAACCAGAACCTCAAAAATAGTGCCGAACATCTTCTTTTTGTCTAATCAAAACAACCAAAACCTTTCCAGAATGACCCATTTTATTGGATGCAATTCAAGATGTTGAGCTGGCTCATATAGCAGGTGTTAATGAAAATACTTTGTTGATTTTTAACCTTGACTATTCTTATAAATATTACTGTAATAAAAAATAATTAAATATTTTAAAATCATATTATTAAGATAATGCTACCAGATTAATATAGCAACTAAGAAGCTAACCAGAGTTAAGTAATAAAGAAATAAGACTAACAAAAGTAGAATATTTAAAATAATAACCAAAATTCTTGTACTAAATGATCAATAGTAATACAATCACATATGCTTTATGAAATAAACATTTGAAAGTGATGAACTGTAGTCATTAATACTGATGGATGGAGCTGTACTACTACTAAAACAAGAAACTATCACATTAATTGATCATATAAAGTTTGAATAAGTCTAAATCGATAAACTTTCACGCAATCTATAAAATTTGAATAAGCCTAAATCGATAAACTTGCATACATACTTTAAAGTAAGAGAGTCTACACAAATTTATATTATATAAAAGGTTATAAAAAAACAATCTTGAATGCATATGATTTCTGGGTATAGGTTCTGAATCTGTGGGTGTCTTAATTGGAGCGTTAGCACTTATGGGGAAAAATCTATGGTTGCTCAGCACTTGGCAGGATTTTTCACAAAGCTCTGTTTGTGGAAAAATATCTAAGCAGTTTTTTTTATGTAAATTAAAGCCTAAAATAAAACTTTCATGATGAAAAGATTAGGAAAAAAAACGACCTTTATACTCGAGGTAATTATAAAAGAACTTTATATTTTAACCTATGTTTCACCTTTGCGGCTTCATCACGGTTACTACATAGTTGTATATACTAACCCTGATGGAGCTGAAATGGCAAAACGTCGGTTAAAATAACAAGTTCTTTTATAATTATTTAGAGTACAAAGGTCATTTTTTTCTAACCTTTCTATCAAAATGTGTAAATCCCTCCAATATGCACAACAAATTTTGAAAGACAACAAAAACCCTCATGAATCTTTTCATATTTGTAATCATAATGAAAAGCACTAACTAGAGTTTTACGCATGCATTCATAGTTTGATCAGCCCTCCCACCTACGATGTTAAGGGGACAGAAACATAAGAAAAGAGAGCACAAGATGTCAAGACATAGTACCTTTATTAGTAACAATGACACCTAATTAGCAGGTGCATACAGCTAAGCTAGCATCTTGTTAACTGTTTTAAACAAAAAATCAGTGACATGTACAATAAGTGTGACTTATTAAGAGAGACTTGTACATATAAAAAAATAGGTTTTTATTTAGCCTAGTTATGATATAAGTTGTCTGATAATCAAGAATACTGCTTTCCTTGTATAGCCATACAGCCTCCACTCCTCATGGTATTTACACATAAATATCCAGTAAGAGAAGCAACAGTCAGTGCCTATGCCTGTTGGAATGACTGAATAACCTTTCTGCAAGATCTACAATATAAATATATTGAGCAATTCCTCACAAAAGCATAAGCAAATGTAGGACACTATATTAACTATTCACTGAATATAAATAAAATTCTAAGAATAAGAATTTTTTTTATACTGTTGTAGTTTACTATGAAACTGTACTCATTTTATTCACTTTCTTATGAAAATATATTCCAAAACATGCTCAACATCTGGTTTAAAAATGTTGTTAAAATAATATGCTCTTTGTTTTCATCTACTATTTCTAATGATTTTGATGCAACTTATTCAAAAATATTTTATATAGCCACCTTTAAAATATAAATATCTGCCATATAATGAAACACAAAGTGACTACAACATTGTGTGGCCGTGGCACTGAGTACCACAGATATGAGTCAAATCAGCTCTCTTCTGGTGTAAATTTTATTTAGATAGCAAAATCGCAAAACTGGAAGGTTAATTAATCAAACATGAGTGTCAGATATAGCTGGAAGAGTGTCATGGCGATATATAAACAAAAACTACATGAAGAAACATAATATGTGTTATCAGAAATATGATACCAAACAATTGAAACTGTTAGTTGATTAATATAAACTCAGCTTTTTTTAACAAACATTGTATTTGTTCCAAGGAAATCCTGGAAAAAGACATGTAAATTAAAAAAAGAATTAAATCCAAATAATTTACAAAACTAACTCTCTTCAGGTCAATTTGCAATTGACTGAAGATTAATTACTTTACTTGCATTATTTTATCTATTTATTAAATTACTTGCATCTGGTAGAAAAAATGTGTACTAATTATCAAATAAATCACTTACATCTGAATATAATACAGCAATATTTGAAATATTACTAAGTGCATGATAAAAGACTGTACATCAAAACCAGACAGAAACAAGTGAAAAACAAAGCTAGAACACTTGACAGGTCGAGGCAGTGTTAAATGAAGGATAGTGCTTTTGGTAGTTTCAACCTCTTTCAGGAGTAAAAACTTAACATTTTGTGGTAAGTTTTAACTGGTCAGATGAACTAAGACACAAACCAAACATCATAGGCATATGAAAACATTAATAACTTTCACATATTCTCCTAGGAAACAAATAGCACATACTTAGAAGAAATGTAGGTTTATTCTACCGAGGCGACACGAAGATACATGACATGAGCATGTAATTCAGGTTGATAGTTATATAACAGCACAATTAACAAGACAGGAACAAAAGCTGACTCTGCATGCAACATTAGCATATCGGGTGAGGAACAGAAAGATAGTAACTGCCAAAATGTTCAAACCTGGTCACAGAGAAACACACAACAACCAGACTCTTCAGTGTCAAAATGGAAGCCAACAAGTTTTATGAGCCTGGATGAATCAAGCAAAAGTCTTTCTGATGAATATTATCTCACACAGCTCATTCCTTCGACTACATCACATATTGTAAAGCTAGTTATAATGCTAAACTTTCTGAAGAATCTAACACTATGGCTAAAGGTTATTAAAGGCTACTACATCACATATTGTAAAGTTAGTTATAATGCTAAACTTTCTGAAGAATCTAACACTATGGCTAAAGGTTATTAAAGGCTACTTCTAACTTGTAGTGAATGGTGTTTTTGACCCTTTACCGGGTTGTTCTCAGGAAAGTAAGTTAATTCTAAAATAATTTCTAACTCTACACTGTTTATGCTGCTTCCAATAAAAGAGAATAACAATATCTGTCAAAAACACTGTCAAATTCTATTAATTTTATTAACATCCTAATAAAACTAACTTAAATTATGCATATACAAATAACATATCACTTAATAAAAGAAGAGATAAAATGATTATTTATTAAAGAACATTTTATCCAATACGATACTTGAAGCCTAACTGAAAACTAATGGCATAGTTGAAGAGCTTGGACCTTAAATATAGTGTGTTTGTTTTTCCATTTAATTACTACAATGTCTAAATTAGAGCCAGTCGCAGTAAAAGATGAACATATGTCAGAGGTGAAAACAACGAAAGGCTTCCATTTTAACACAAAGATAAACAATACCAAACAAACACTGCATCCTGAGCTACCTGAGATAAATGGTCTGGTTCAAAAGCTCGAGACCTGCGTGCTACGTGGCTGAGCAGTTCTGTTAGCTCCGTGTCTGACTCTGAGTCAGAGTCGAGCTCATCGTGTGGTGCTCTTTTCTTGTAGGGGCACAGAGCAACAACATTCTATATGAACCATCAAAGAAGAAAGAGATGTGTGAAATAAAAACATGTATTTAATGTTAACTCATTTCATTCTAGGTTCCTTACATTCTTCCACAGTACCTTGTATAAATTATGATAATAGTTATGAGCTGTAAAACACATATAATATCACATTTAGTAACTAACAGAAGAAAATAAAATAAAATTCCTTATTTTTTTTCTCTGTCTCTCTCTCTCTCTCTGATATACCTACACACCTGTAACCACAAATACTATTCACTGTTTGAACAATCAATTAAGGCTACTACACTTGATTACATGAAACACTCATTATTAACAACTGTAAAATATTAATACCTGCTTACAATAACAGAATACAATTATTAATTAAATACTACAATTATAAGAGCAGTTCTTTATTTACTGTTAGGCCTGAAAATGCACAAATGGCAAAATAACTATTCAAAACTCTCCACATAAAACATAATATTCAGAATTATTTTTAAAAATTATGAATACATGTTCAATACATGATTTTAAACTCTAACTAGAGATGGCATGGATGCCCTCATTAAAGCAATACAAAAGCCATCTGGATTTTCTTCTCTACAGATCATCAGAAGCTAGATATGAAGTGCTACCTGGTATAGTCGCTCTATCTCTGGTGTAATGCCACTTTTCAGCTATCCAGAGCATCCCAAAAGTCTAAAACTGGCAAACAGCCAAAAATAAGATTTCTTATTTTCATTCATCATTATCTTTCTTCAACAGGCCTAGTGTCTACCAAGTTCTAGCAATAACTAACTTTATCATAATTTGATAGAGCAAAACAGCCTTAATGACCTTTGACTACCTATTTTATTATTACTCTATGCAAAATTTAAAAAACAGAAAAAAAATCATAATTCTAGTGTAAATGATGTTATTACCTCTTGAAGTTAACTTTCTTACAGAAATCTGGTGTTCCTTTAAAAAGCTTAAGTACAGGGTGAAACAGGAATAACCATCCAATAATAGATGAACATTAGATGACTGTAACATGCAGAATAGTCAATGCTTTGTACACTATACAATCGATGTCTTTGGGGATCCAACCTCCATATTATGTATGAAGTGAAGGAGTTAAAAAAAATTCAATACACATACAGGTCATCAGAAGCTAGATATGAAGAGCTACCTGGCATAGTTACTCTATCTCTGGTGTATATCCCGCTTTTCAACTATCCAGAGCATCCCAAAAGTTAAAACTGGCAAACAGCCAAAAATAAGAATTCTTATTTTCATTCATCATTATCTTTCTTCAACAGGCCTAGCACCTACCAAGTTCTAGAAGTAACTATAATTTTATCATCACTTGATAAAGCAGAACAGAAGATCTTTGAGTACCTATTTTATTACTATTCTGTGCAAAATTTATAAAGTTTTAGAATACACTTTATAACTAATAACCCACTTACACCATCTTAAAAAAAAGTAAACAAACAAGTAAAAGAAAAATTATGGCAAAATTAAAAAGCAATGTAGAGCTGGCTACTGAAAAAGTACCAAACAAAAAACAAAACACAAAAAACCAACCTTTGTCTAATAAAAGAATACTACTTTTATGACTGTTTTACAATAGAGTAACATTTTGCGATTGGAAATTCTGGTTCTGTTTGTTTTGCCAGTTAGAAAGCCAGTAATGTAGGAATTTTATTCTCCATATAAAGTTGAGACAGCTTAGTCTGTTTATGTGATCATTAGCCAATCAAGTTACACATCCACTTCCATCCCTATCTAGTTTTGTTCCTTTTTCAAATTCAGTAGCCAACTATACAAAGCGTTTTTATTTAGCAATATATTTTTTCCTTCTACTTGTAAACATATGCAAGTAAATAAAACATTCTCAGTCATAAGTAAAACCAGATTCCTAGACACATGCTAAAGATACGATTATCATCACAAGAATATATATATGTACACGAGAATGATATCTGTGGATAAAAAGTATATATATATAAATATATATATATATGTATATATATATACTGCATGAGCAGGATTTGGGACGAAAATGACTTGATTATTATGAATGTCATGTGTATACTACATCATACAGAAAAAAAAAGTGAGGGTGAGAAACTGTTAGATATACATGACTGTTTCCATTTTAGTATAGTGTGAGTGCTAAATTCAGTTATTTTTGGAAGTGATAGTTTATTGCAGGTTTGGTTATGTTACTGTTTTTTGAATCATATGTTGTGTAGTTCGATTGTTGTGAACTGGCAATTGTTGTATTATTGCATCATGTTACTAGAAACTTCTAAGTATTATTGTATCATAATATCTTGTAGTGCGTGAAACATTCTAGGCCTTTGTCAACTATAAATATGTATCCAAAAATGTAGTTTGAGTTAGTTAGATATAATAGATCGATCTAGACTACGTGATTGTGAGTTTTGCCATAAAGAGCATATACTGGCAACTTCCAAAGTGGAATTATCACAGATTGTATTGTAATAACAGAGTAGAGAAGAATAATTTGTCTTGTCAATTGTGTTCTAAAGTAACTGAACCCATTATTTTAAAGCAAGTGGACTCTGTGCTCTTTGTTTATTGTTGAGATTTACTGCCAAAAAAGTCAGAGACACCTACTGTAAAGAATCTGGCCCATATACATACATATAAAAACCTGACAGGGACAAATGCTCAAACCCCCATATTTCTGTATTTGTTTTAGTGTAATTAAAAAGCTTAATATGCCATTAGTATTCTGTTTTGAAAATGTAGAGCTATATATTCATGATATTAAAAATCATGGTTGAAGACTTTTGTGCAGAATTAATATGAGAGGTCACATTTAATTAAAACTCAGTTATAATTGTAATAGATGTTCCACACTCATGTATCTAAATGAACGTTATTCAAAGTGACCAAAACCTAAACAGACTTTCAAATATCTAAAACAGGCACATATTACCAAAAAAAGAACATAGTTCTACTATCATTATAATAATATCAAAGTAAGATAACATGAAAAATGCCCTTTGTACATCAAGTTTGTTT
Source organism: Limulus polyphemus (assembly GCF_000517525.1). NCBI lineage: Eukaryota > Metazoa > Arthropoda > Merostomata > Xiphosura > Limulidae > Limulus > Limulus polyphemus. The sequence goes on from NW_013668229.1 coordinate 120,019, forward strand.
TTCATTCTCTTCTATCTGGTACTAATAATCTTTACTTCAGCACTATATCAACCAGTGCCACATATTTTTGACTTGATAACATGAACTTACATTACAATTAAATGCAAGGACCATCTTAATTTTTTCTTTTTCATGAAATTAAATGTAAAATCCCAATTATGGAAATTTATCAATTTTTTTTTCACCAAATGTATAATAAAATTAAAGATAAAATATAATTATACGTGCAAAATTCTTCCTAAACGAGTATGAAAACATAAGAAAATAAATCATTCAGTTAATTAGTAAACAGCAAAATATTTACCAATACAAACACACAAAAGATATAATCTTCATTCAATGTATTATTTCAGATAAGTAAACAGCAAAAATTCTATCAACATAGGCCATGAAAAGAAACAGCATTTACTCTACAGAGGTTAAAATGATTACGGAGCCTCACTATGTTGTTACAGTCTATGTCGCCACATCAGGTCATGTATCTTGACAACAGCTCTGCAGCATAGATACCATTTCAAAAGGTTTTTTTTAAGGCTTTCATGTCCAAACCACACCATTTCTCCCTGTATGCCTTCCATATTCCATCTAGTGTATAAGGATGACAGTTTTCTAGGGTCTGTTTAAAAAGTCTGATCACACAGAAATTCACAGGCACTACATCCAGTGACTTTACCAGTCTGCCTTTGTATAAGGAATAGCATAAATACCCGTTTTATTTTCCAGCTGCTTGAGGTATGTGGTAGCTATACAGGAGATATGACTGGAAGTCTTATCTTGGTGAACCTGTACCATGTTGGTTTAGTTTCCAGCTGAAGATCTTTCTTAATTATGTTAGGTAGTGTTGTCTGGGGTATGTGCACGGCTTTTGTCACTGACTTTTGTGTTTGTGGATTCTCACCTGTTACACTTTGCTTACTATGGCAGGGGTATGAACTGTTGTAAGTCTCTTTCCAGGTGGTTCTGGTACCCCAAGTTGACGCATATTCCTTTATTTTCAACACTGTTATATAAAAGGGATATCCACATCTTGAAAATTCTAAATCTCCAATCTGTACACATCACCATGTTCTGAGTGCATGAATATTTTGCATCAGAAAGGGCTGTTATATACCCTTTCCAAAAGCGATAAATTTTTGATGGAATCACACTAACTATGAAATGACAAACAATTAAAAAAATGTAGTTATGATACATTCTATTCCACCATGAATTTATAAGAGCTGTGGTTGTAATGTGATTTGCTGTTTAATTGCTCATCCCCCTGTTTTCATTCACAAAAGTAGTCAAATTTCTAATAATTCACAGACAGCCTTTAGGTTATATCTATCTATCTATCTATCTGTCTATATATATATATATATATATACAAACACATAAATTACATAAAATCCTTTTTGTCTTTCAAAACTTTTGAAATATGCACCCCCAGAGACATTTATTAATTGAAAACATTTTAGATTTTATTTAATTTAAATTCATAAACTTTAACCTACTAACAAACTTTATACTTTAAAAACAATTTACATTTTACCTTTAAACTTTGAAACCACGGATGTGTAATGTTTTAGGTTCTTCAAGGAGCATATTATCATGTGTATTTTTGTGTAATGTTTTAGGTTCTTCAAGGAGCATATTATCATGTATATTTTTGTGTAATGTTTTAGGTTCTTCAAGGAGCATATTATCATGTGTATTTTTGTGTAATGTTTT
>NW_013668229.1:122490-128444 GCF_000517525.1 Limulus polyphemus
GTTCTTCAAGGAGCATATTATCATGTGTATTTTTGTGTAATGTTTTAGGTTCTTCAAGGAGCATATTATCATGTATATTTTTGTGTAATGTTTTAGGTTCTTCAAGGAGCATATTATCATGTGTATTTTTGTGTAATGTTTTAGGTTCTTCAAGGAGCATATTATCATGTATATTTTTTTCCGAAGTTATTAAATGAAACTTGCCTTCTGAGTTGAAGTACTGATAAGATCTTCTGGAACAGCACATGGCATAGAATCTGATGATAGATTATCTCCCGATTTTGTTCTAACAGTCACATTTTTCTTATCAAGAGGAAAGAGATCTTTGATTTCTAGCAAGGCATGGTCCCCTACCAGCAAGTAAAACTTATATTAGTTAACAACCAGTGTAAAAATCTCCTTACATACGAAGTCTTTGTGTTTACATGAATCTTAAATTTAATGAAGTAAGAACTAAATGGCAAAATAAAAACAAAATATTTCAATTACGTATAATTATATACAAGTTGACGAAAGCTAAATTTATGTGTTTACAATTAAAATAAATAGATAAATAATGATAATAAAGTGAATATACACAAATAGATAAACAATTCTACGTCCAGATGCAATATAATTAAAAAATAATTAGGATTTCTTGATGTTACAAAATAACTTGTCGTTTCTTCTCATTACGTAAAGAGTAATAATGTAGACAAAATGCTACTGTAAAATAGTATAGTATACGAACGAGTCAGGTAAGATTAAACTACCATGTAATATATATAAAAATTTATTTTCAAAATTCAAAAATATTTCGATTCAAGATATTTACTTTGAAAATAAATGTGCACAAACAGTACCAACCTGTTGGACTATCAATTTCTGTAACCCTTTTTCCAGCAGCAAAAACAGCATAACCTGTCACAGGTGCTCCATTGGACGTACCATTTGGATTGATAGTGACTGGCAGCCAAGTAACCAATAGTGTTCCGTCCTGAGGCCCTGCCTCTATCTGAACATCAACTGGTGGATCAGGAAGACCTAACAATAACAAAACAATGTTGTTACAATTTCAATAAATTATAACATTGGTTCTTTTACAAAGATGTAGATATGATCAAATTATCCCAACATTTTAGGATTTTAGAATAAAACACTGGAATTGAAATGGAAAGAAACACGGCTACTGAAATTTATAATCAATTGCTGTTTTTCCCATAAAACTTTATTCCAGCTACATGTCATCAAGTACTTTTCTGTTATGTTGTTAACTGTGTAATAGGTAGACAGATTGACACATTTACCAAAATTTAAATATTTAGAAAAATAATGAACAGGATAGGTATGTACTATACGTATGAACATATAAAAGTAAGTCTTAAAAAGTTCAGACATTATTAAAGGTCTGAATTTTGGAATGTGGGTCATTTTGAGAACAGTTATCACTCCTTTGTTCATTGAAATTAAAATAAAAAAAGCGGTACAGAAGAAAGAAATTTATATGAAAATAAGTATTATAACAATGACTCTAATTAATGATTAGGCTAAATAAAACTTTAAAAAAAATAACTTTAGAAAATGGAATTAACACTATAATTTCAATGCACTCTTTAAATAAGTTCTAATTGAAGTTTAATTAATTTTTAGTGTCCAGAAATTAGCTCATAAAAAAATTAATCATGGATTCAACAAATCAAGTGAACCTGAGAAACTTATATATTGCTTCAATAGGTTGATCCATAGCAATGGAAGTGATGGATTTAAAAAACAAACAACATAGAATACAGTTCACAAGAAAATAGCTTCATATTTTTCACTGGAATATATAAAAACAGTCTTTAAATACCTTTTGGAAGAGTTCGAAAGTCAACAAAAGTTGATAGCATTGCTAATTTATTAGGATTTTTTTCTGCATTGTATAGAAGCTTCCCTGGTTTGGCACGAACAGAAACTCTGTATAATGTATTGGGAGCTAAGCCTATGGAAAAATCCAAACACAGTCAGCTACTCATAATACTTATATTAAATTTATATAGTACTCAAAATAAGTTATTAATTCTACAATGAAGCAGACATATTACGAATTAAGCTTTTTCTATAGTGAAGATGATAACATTAAAATATGTTATATCTATATAAATATAATAGTACTGCTGTTTTCTGTCCATGTAACTACTTCGCAGGGTGTGGATGGATCTTCACCAAATTTGGTATGGAGGCTCATTAGGTCCATGGGGAGATAATACAAATATTCAGTTTGCATTTTGCAGTTTTTATGGGCATTTTTGTGTTTTGTTACCACTACCTCACCTCCTGTGGATGGATTTTCACCAAATTTGGTATGGAGGTTCACTGGGTCCATGGGAAGATACATACAAATTTTTAGTTTTGCGTTTTGCAGTTTTTATGGGCATTTTTTACAATTACATATAAGGGAAGCAACATTTCATGTCCTAAGATAACCTTTCATTAATCATGAATTTACATAACTTCCATCCAGGGGACGGATACACCAGCTAGTTATAAAATATATTGAAAACAAAATTAATCGATTGATTGTTTATTTGTTTTGGATATTCATGTGAAGCTACACAAGGGCTAGGTGTGTTAACCATTCCTAACTTTCAATGGGTAAGATAAAGTAAAGGTAACTACTCGGCAGCATGCACTGCCAACTCTTAGGCTTACTACTCTAATTAAATAGTAGGATTTAACAATCATTCTTATAATGCAGACGTGGAGCATGATTTTGTGGTAATGGAATATGAATGTAGAACCTTGGAATTCATATTCCAGCACACTAGCCTCTAACCCATCTCTTGTTCATTGTTAAACACAAAGCTCACAATCTGTTAATTGCAAGTATCAAACTCTAAATTTTAGCATTATAAGCCTCAGCTCACTGTCAAGCCATCAGGAAGAGATTTATTTTTATAAAAATTAATTGTATTTTTAACTTTTAGACCAGCCAGTTTAGTCTGTACTAGATTTTCAGCATAAACTGAATTATAGAAAGTTTGATCATACAAAGTCAAAGCCGATTCTTCTATTGACACCAGCGTGTTAAAATTTCAAGTATTTGTTGGTTCTGATCATACAACATATATTTTATTGAGATGTGACCTTGTGTCAAGTACAAAAAGTGCAAGAAAGGGTCAAAATGCCATTTACTTAAATAGTTAATTTGACAAAAGTTTTTGCGAAGCATGAAATCACTGCTTAAATTGATACTTAATTCACAAGTTGAATTAATTAGACATGTAGCTTAGTGATCACATAATAGTATTTATTCCAATTTTAAAATGAAACCTATGTTCAAAATTTAAGTTTAAACTAAAACGTAGTCTTATACTTTAAATAGTTTATGAGTAACAAACCTAAACTATTGATTTATAGAACTGTAGTAGAAACTTTTAAGCCATCTTTTTCAGAGAATGTCTAATAGATAAAAACATAACTTCAATTATGAGCCTGAAAACAATACTTGTAAACATTCCTGGGCTAACAGGATATTAAATTTTTTGATTGGTAGGTGTTCCAAGTCATAAATGATTTGATATATAAAATCAAAACTATTATCATTATTATCTAAAATGTAGAATTCTAAATCATTAAAACAATTTATTTGGAAAGACGAACAAGTCTATGTTACAAGTTTCCGTAGAAAGATAACTCTTTACATTCAGACCTGTGATAGTATGTCTAAATATTGCTGGCTTCACAACTCGAATCTCCACATTGTTGACTGCTATTGCATGGGTGAAGTTACTGTTGCTAGGCAACCAGCTAATCACTGCCGATGTAGAAGTTAAATTAGAAGCCTTAACACAGCTGGGGGCTAATGGAATATCTATGGAAGACAAAAAAGCAACAAGGACTAACATAATATTCAAGTAAAGCTAGTACAAAAAGGAAATATTTTCCAATTAAATACTGAAGTATTTGGAAGAAGATACAAATGAAATACTTGTGAACTAGCTTATATGTACGTGCATCATTGCACTGGATGTAAACCTCAGTTAGTATTGGTTATTATTAACTGTTTCATTCTTTTAACATCTATGTTCAACTTTAAAATCAGTTTCTCATTCTGTTGTATGTTTAAATTTTACTTATGCTTCTATAAAATAATTAACTGTATAAAAACATTAAAACCAAAATAACATTTTGGTTCTGCCATACAACGAATATTTTTACCACTAATTCAGAACTCAACCATTTCTATTTAAATAACTTCAAAACCCAATTGTTTTGTTCTTTTACCAAATCAGTAAACTCATAGCTGGAGTGAAACACTGCCAGGTGAACGGGCTTTGAAAAATCACTGGAGGTGAATAGAATGTCATCCCAGTGCTCATTTTGGTAACTGGAATGGCGTTCCATCACTTTTTGGAACCTTCGTAACAATAAACAAAAATATTTTTACAGCTATGTTGAAAGTTTATCATCTCAATGGCATGGACTTGTTATGGAATATTTTTACGATAGCAAACTCAAATTACCTAATTTGAACTGACAGACAAGAGGAAAGGCAATACCTTTGATAGTCACATTCATAATGTAATAAAGTACCACAAGGTGACAAATGAAATTTTGCCACAGAGGGACACAAACCATGAACACATCTGAGACATACTTGCACACTGAGGAATCTCCCATCTAGTTGTTTGCTAACTGCTTTGAAGTTTACTCTGCAAACTATATCAGTATTAGGAAATCCAAAGTTGATATCGGCTAATTTACTTTAAGTTTCAGACTTCAAACATCACGATTAGTAATATATTATCAATAAAACTGGTTCATTAACTGTATTCTCTTTAATTCTACGTTTATATTACAGCTCTGTTGTTCATACGGATGAATAAAACAGATTAACTCTAAAATCTTGCCCCTTTAAACATTGGAATAGTTTACCCTTGGAATATTTTGGGAAATACTGAAAGGTGTTACTTGCATTTAAAGTAAAAAAAAAAAAATCCAATTCAAATTAATTTTATTAATGTAAAAAGTGATAACAGTGGGTGGACAGTTGAAAGCTTTCTGGTACTGGAAGGACTATGTTAAATGTTGTAAAAAAAGTATAGCCTTATTAAAAGATAGAAACATAAATAAATCATATACTGCACAGAATGTAGTAGCAACACTAAACTTTTCAATGCAATAAAAATTGTAACATTTCCTAAATAGATTAGATGCTTTGATAAAAAAAAAGTCAATTTTCATTGTATTTTCTTAAAAACATAAAATTGGTTTATAAATGTTTTGTTTGTATTGGGCTGATATACTTAAAATATAAGGAACAAGATGACATTATACTTTATGAACACTAACTATTAGGGAATTTATGTAACTTCATATGAGCTTCTCAATTACTGACCTTTACCCACAGTTATGGTACAGGCTGCATCTCGTGAATGATGACCTGATGATGTGACAGACCGAACACTAATTCTGTGAGGCTGGAAAAAGATGTAGAAATTATTTAGAAAGTAATCTGACATCCTTAGTTATTGATCCCTTAGCTAAGGACACAGAACCTGTTAGATGTTTTTTTATGTCTATCAAATAAGTTAGAATATCTCAAGTATGTGTGTGTAGCTGTGACAGATGTGAAAATGGATCTTAAGTATGTGTGTGTAGCTGTGACAGATGTGAAAATGGATCTCAAGTATGTGTGTGTAGCTGTGACAGATGTGAAAATGGATCTTAAGTATGTGTGTGTAGCTGTGATATGATGTGAAAATGGATCTCAAGTATGTGTGTGTAGCTGTGACAGATGTGAAAATGGATCTTAAGTATGTGTGTGTAGCTGTGACATGATGTGAAAATGAATCTTAAGTATGTGTGTGTAGCTGTGACAGATGTGAAAATGGATCTTAAGTATGTGTGTGTAGCTGTTACATGATGTGAAAATGGATCTTAAGTATGTGTGTGTAGCTGTTACATGATGTGAAAATGGATCTTAAGTATGT
>NW_013668229.1:128676-132168 GCF_000517525.1 Limulus polyphemus
ATTTTGTTAAGTGCTTTTCTTACGATATAAACTGAATCTTATCCAGTCATATCTGAAAGTTTTGTAACATAAAATGATAATGTATGTTGTTATAAATCATGTTTTTTTTTTAGTATTCACACATGAAAGTAAGAATGTGCATGCATTTTTAATATCATATTTTTAACAATAAATCTGAAGCATTACTGGCAAAACAACTAGCCATACCAAATACTCTGTCAAACACCAACCTGCGAAGAATCAACTCCTTCGACCAGAGCACGGGTTCTTTCAGAACTCTGTGTCGTAGCTTTCAGTACCCCATCTACATAAACATGATACATTTGTATGTTTCCAGCAGAGCCCTCTGGTGGAAGCCAGCCAATCAGGATGCTTTTGTTTAACTGTCTTTCAAGAATTAGCCTTTGAGGATGTGGAACTATTATAGAGATTAAAGTTGTTGGACGTACAGAATGCGTTAGAAATGGATAATAAATTACTTTTATACAATATCTAGCAAAAAAAAAAATTTGTCCTGCGACAAATTCACTGTAATCAACAAATTGTCTCTCTCCTATCAATTTATTGTAATCAGCACAACATTTTGTCTAATAAGAAATACTTACAATCATCAGCAAATTGTTTGTTTCATAATAAAATAAACTTATCATAATAAGAGGACTTGTAATGCTAAAAATTGGGCTTTGATTCACACAGTCGGCACAGCACAGATAGCTCATTGTGTAGCCTTATGTTTAACAAGTAACAAAGAAACAATACTACAACCAGTGTATTCTATCTTTCCTAACAGATATACTGCAATTATCACAATGTTTCTCTTCTAACAATTCAGGTTTACTGTAATCAACATTCTTCTTCTTCTTCTCCTAATTGTTTCTCTCGTATTAACACCATTGATTACTACAATCAGAACAGTGTCCCTCTTATAAGGAAATTGATTCTTTACAATCACAATAGTATTTCTCTACTAATAAGAAAGGTCTATGACAATGATCACAATGTTTCTAAAACTAAACACTAAAATACCAAATGTTTTGATCTTCAAGACATGTTTACTCGCACTGCTCATTTATCAAGGAGCTGTTTTCACAAAGTATGATCATGGTAGCATTTAGAGTACAAGAGTTTTTACCTGGTCCTTCCATTTCTCGCTCAGCATCAGAAAGATCATCTTCATCAACCTCTTCTATGTCCTCTAAGTCTATATAGTCATTCATACGATGATAGTCCTCTAGAATGTTTAAAACATAGCACTCTTGAACTATTTCAAACTTAAGTTCAGTTTTTAATTTGGTTTGAAGATTAAGGCTAAAAGTAATAGAATTTATCATTTTGGTAAAAACACGTGAATAAAAAAAAAGAAAAACCTGCAGCATTTTTTATGTTTAACTAAAACTTAGAGAACAAGATCAAATTGCTGATCTCAATCAAGTCTAAAAACAAAACAAATATTTTGCACTAATCCAATGATTCTAGTTGTCAGGCAGATAGAAAATATTCTTTATGATTAAATTAAATATGAACATTCTGACTCTTCATTTAAGAGCTACAAACCAGAGGGTAAAGAATTAATTTCTTCTGTTCCACTGAATCCTGCAAAGTCGTAGTCCCCAGCAATCGTAAAACTAGCACTGCTTCCATCAGAATCTCTATTGCCATACAGAACTGATGTTTGAAAGTCAAACAGCTCCTCACCTGATAGAAAACAACATAATATTATGGTTGGATAGTTGCATAACTCAAATATTTGAATAAAGGTATTTTGTTAAATAACCTTTTCACACATACTTGCCTAAAAGTTTTGTTTCGAAACTAATAAGCCACATCACATAAAGAATGAACATTTACAAGTAGCTGAAATAAGGAAATATTTTAGTACTAAACCAACAACAAATGTTCTTCTATACACTGGGGCATGATAGTGATTCCAGAGTGTTCCATTTTGAATACCCCCCCGATGGATCAGCATTAAGTATTTTGGAATTACAAGATAAAAATTTAGGGTTCGATTTCCTGAAGTGGACAGGTTGTTGATTGGTAGATTTTCACTGAGAAAACAACAACAGCAATCATCTTGAATAAAACTAATTAATTTTTGTACTAAATTGTTTATGAAGTTCACTTTAGAGTAAAACACACTCCATATTAAATGCTCAAGACTTTATTTGATAGTACTTACCACAAAGCATTTCAACAAAATTGGAAGGCACTAGGCCTTTTCTGCCGTCAAGAAGCTCTCCATTAAAAAATCCATCCTCAAAACAAAACAAACAAAAAAAAGTGAAAATAAAACATTTGTTTTTCTAATTTTTAACTCTTTCTATAACATTTCTACATATAAATTACTAATATTAAATATTACAACTTTAATCATTACTTCAAAACAAAGGTAAGTTTTAAAATATATGATGCCTTAAAATACTTAGTTTAATAATAAAAATCATGAAATATACATAATGTTGCTTTATAAGAAACAGGATATTTACTAATGTGAAAATAAATCAATATTAAATAATTTTTACAATCTAATTTTGAAAAACAGAAGAGTTAGGCAACCTAAGTGTTATAATAAAATGTCTTCCTTTGCTTTCTCTATTGTATTAGATTAAAACTTTATGCCTCAAAACAACATTACAGTATTTAATGAAAAAAAAAAACAAACTTCAAAGTCATTTGTAAAACTTGGTGGCAATTAGTGTAGTGCATAAACTCATTTCCCTTCTCCAAGTCAGTCAATATCGTCTCAAATTGTGCTTTTTTATACTTTGGTCTCAGTCCACTGTCAAACTGTAAATGAAAGCAACTAAGAAAATATATAGAGCATTCTTCACTACCTCATCCATCTCACCAAAAATCAGGACATAGTCACCAGCATTTAAGGATAACTCAGATTCAGGGTTTTCATTAGGTGACTGCTGCAAGGGGTCATACGTGTACCTGGCAATGTAAACTTTACAGCACCCTCTACCAGGCAATTCAATATGATCAATAGAGGATTCTCCTAGAGTATCTTCTTCAGTCTCTGTTGCCTCCATAGAGGTTGCTACACCTAATGAAATTTGAGTTTTCAAATGTTATTCACTCGTGGAAGCATTTACGACTGGTTTTGTGTAAAATTATAACTTTTTCACTCTATTTCTTTTTTCAACATTAGATCATGAAACTTTTTGAATTATCAGGTAAATAAAATATTTTATAGTAAGCATCTTACATCAGTTCTACATCTTACATCAGTAAGTACCAATCTTCCTCACCTATTGTTCTAATAAACATAAAAACATGCACATTTCTAATCCATCTTTGACTATAAAATACACACACACACATACATATATATACACACACACACACATATATATATACACACACACACATATATATACATACACACACATACATATATATATATATATATATACACACACACATATATATACATACACACACACACATATATATACATACACACACATACATATATATATATATATA
>NW_013668229.1:132896-138292 GCF_000517525.1 Limulus polyphemus
ACACACACACACACATATATATATACACACACACACACACATATATATACACACACACACACACACACACATATATATATACACACACACACACACACACATATATATACACACACACACATATATATATATACACACACACACACACACACACACATATATACACACACACACACACACACATATATATATACACACACATATATATATATATACACACACACACACACACACACACATATACACACACATACACACACACACATATATATATACACACACACATATATATATATATACATTTTAGCCATTTATTCCCTAGTGAAAAGTTTCAATTTTTTTTTTCAAAAGGGTATTTCTTGTCTTCCCATTTCACAAAAAAAAATGATTACATCAGAATTCTCTAACTAAGAAATTATATTTCACCCACCACTATCATTCTGATCAGGAACAGCTGCAACTGTGACAGGAACAACAGCCATGGTTGTTTGTGGAGTAGTGAATGTTACTGTGGGAAGTTCTTTTGTAAGACTGTATGTAGTGGTAACAGGTATTCCAATCGGCGCAGGACCAGTAACAAGAAATGTTGATGATGACACTGTTGTAGGTCTTGTTGCTAGGACACTATGTGCAACAGATACTGTTGGAAGAGTAGAAGATGCCAAACCAATAGGAAAAGAAACCATACCTCCACCATATAGACTACTAACAGTTGGAAGGTGAGTTGGTGCCAATGGTGCTGAAGTTGACACTGGAATTCCACCTCGATATAGAGAAGTTAAAATTAGCAATTAACTTAAGTCTAACATTTTTTTTTGTGTTTTACGATAATTTATGTGTAATCAGATCCATAAAAACCATTTTTGAACATAAGTACTGCGCATTCATTGATGTGCTTAGTAGCACAAGAGCCCAGAGGAGTTTAGAGAGCACCAAGAACAATGTCAAAAGTGCAAAACTAATCACAGGTAGTGAGACAAAGGTTCTGCTAAAAGTCAGTAACCAAACTTGGCAAGTATCTTTGTTAAACAATTTTAATGTATTATCAAAATATACTGTATTTAATTACTACTCTATAAACCAGAAAATTAAAGATTATTGCCAGCACGATGTTTAACTACATATTAAGTGATTAGTACATAGCTAAGTTAACTTGATTGAACTGAAGCCTCAGTCTATTAAAAACAACTGATAGTAATTTTATGACTTTATCTTTGCATGTTTTTCATGTATTAGTGAAGCAAGAAGTTTGGAAGCCAGAAATTTATATTCTGACTTACAAATGTCTATAGCCTAAGTGTGTTATTGTTGAGGAACTCAGGGTAGAGAGAAAATCTAAAATGAGCAATATAGAGCAATATATGCATCATATAATAAAGAGAAGTGAGAATTAAGAATTAGTGTAAATATTTCCTTTTGAAATTAAAAAATTAAAACTTTGAACTATAAACTACATTTTGGTGCCAGGTCTATTAAAATACATTGATTGTTGTTTAATTAAATCTTGAATGTAATGGTAAAAAGATTGTGACTTATACACCTTGAATATTCAGCTAGTACATAAAAGCTTTTGGAGTATAGACAATAGCAAACAGTTTCATTTATCTACTGTATAAAACTCTGGACAATGATTTCCAGGTAATGTATGAAAAAAAAATATATGTAAATTAAATGAAGTTTGACATTATTGAACTTCTTGCTTACCAAATCTTTTACGGTCAAGCTCAGAAAGTATTTTGTTATCCTGTTCTAGTTTAGCCATCAGAAGATCAAGTTCTTTTCGAGTAACAGATGATCCTAAAATATGCATAAGAGAAAGTGTAAGTGTACATTATAAGATTTAAAATTTAAGGCTTATGAAATTACACTAAAAGAATTTATTCTTACAAAAAAAAACAAACCACGACAGGCAAGATTAGAAGATTCCACACAAATTGGACACATAGAAAATGGAAATAATAACTGGTGCATTAACGATACAGTTTATAGGATTCTCTCTCTCTCTCTCAGATATTGTGGCAAAATCTCACTTTCATCACAAGCGGTAAAAATTATCTAACAATTCAATAAACAATGACCCATAATTTTCAATGTGCAACTAAAAAAAAGAAAAACACAGACTGTTGAATTGACCCTTGGAGGTCATTGTAGTAAAAATACATCAGAAATCATTGGAATTATTATTTCTCATAAGTTTTACCACAAAAAAAGGTGAATTTTTACTCAAATAATTAAGTAAAAAGGTCGAAAAAAAACCACTAAAGAAACTAAATAAATGCAATTTTAATTAACATGCTTAAAAAGTAACATATTTCTTTAAAAAAAGTAACACTATGATAAAAAAAGCCTTTGAAGTGTTAAAAATTGGATTAAATATTTTGTAATCAACTTATAAGGTAAACCAACTGAAAGAATAATAACTTTCATTAAACACCAGTTTCATAAAACACTAGTATCATAAAACACCAGTTTCATAAAACACCAGTATCATAAAACCCTACTTTCATTAAATACTACTTTCATTAAACACTAGTATCATTAAACACTACTTTCATAAAACAGTTTCATTAAACACTACTTTCATCTCATTAAATGAGGTATGAGTAAAATGTTTATGTAGAAGCTCAAATTTCTTTTGAAATAGAATACTAATGAAACAGTCAAATTAGTACAATGACGCAGGTAGATCATCACAGTGGTATACTTACTCCTGACCCCCCTGTACCTAGCTAGCTGTGAGTTCACTTGTTTATAACTCTGTGGTTCAACCAGCAGTTGGTCAATCGCAGGAGAAGAAAAAGAAGGCTCTATCCACAGGCAGCAAAAAAAATAGTAGTAGGAAGTGATAAGGAAAGCAGAAATTTTACATCAGGCGAACAAAATGATGTCAAACAACTCAGGTGCAAGAAAATATATATACTTACAAAGGTATAAAACTGACTTGCAAGGTGACAGATATTAGCAAAGATATGAAAAAAAAACCTGGCTTGTAAGGTTGCAGACAATGGCAAGATAACAAATTCATCACTTGCAAGGTAGCATAGAAGATGGGAAACACTGGAAAGAAAACTCAACTGGAGGTTTTAAGGAACAAGCACTTTAAAATGTATTAAAGCTTTCGTCTGAAAATGACTGAAAAATGTTAGTTAAGTGTCTTGTTGTGTCTGAGAAATGTTAAAGCTGATAATTAAGAGATCAAGCTCTGCCTGAAAAAGAATGAAAACTAATGGTTAAACGGCAAAGTTTTCATATATATAAATATATTTACCACAGTATTTTTTATTTTATTTTCTTTGATGTTTTAGTTTTAAGAATGCTAAAGGAAATGTGTATTTGTTTCTTAATTAAAGAAATAAATATTCTACCTTCACACAGAGCCTGCTATTCTAACTACTCTCCATTGAGTTTAGTTTAAAAGCTTCTACAAATAGATTTGAAAAATACAAGTATATTATATTTCCAGATCAACTTACTATTCTGTCACTGGCAGTGAGTAATAAACACATTATTATGAGAACAAACGTCTACTAGTGATAGCATTGCACAATATTAAATGATGGATATCTTTAACTAAATGCTGATATTTTTAGCTGAAGAATGAAAAAGGATTTGACTCAGTGATCAAAATAAAAATAATTTGATATCCTCGTTGGATGAAACAGTTTTTTTTTGTTCAGGATTTCAAGCTTTCCATCACTTGGCCATTTTGGATGTTTACGTTCTTAAAATATTTAAATGTTCTTGGAAAAATACAACAACAAACAATAACAACATAAATTAGTGTATAATGCTAAAGCCCTTTTTTTAAGCAAGTTACAGCTCTTACAATAAGGAAGAGTACTTTCTAAATTGCGATCATTTTCAAGTGCTTAAAATATCGTTCCTGTTTAAAAGAATATTCTTCCTTACTGTAAAAGCTGTAACTTGTGAAAAAAAAAAGCTTATAATCATTAAGTAAACTCAAACAAATTTAATGCTGAAGCTAGTTATCATGACAATCCTCTTAGCTGAAAAATATTTTATACATCACAGTCATACTGCTGATAATTCTTTAATTATCTTTATCATTTATCCAATATGGGCTTCTACAAAAAGGTGCAGTAGTAATACTTCAATTAAACTTTGTTTTAGAGATGAGTACAGAATATTAGTTAAAAATTAACTAAAATTCATTCATTTTTGGAACTTTGATGCAAAGACTCTGATAATAGTTTTGGCACTTCCACATAACCCCCCCTCCTCGGTTACATAGTGTCTCTGCTCAATCAAGAAAGGGGGTCATGTGGAAATGCCCAAACTAATATAGAAATATTTGTGTCACGTTTCCAGAAAAGTATGGATTTTAGTTTAATTTTAAATAATTTTTGTTAAACACCAAAAACCACAGTTTAAAAAACATCAAATATGAGCAGTAAAATTAAATACAGTCAATTAAATGCACATACGAAGTAACAGAAGCTTCTTATAAATCTTTAGATACAGTCAACATACAGTCAGTGCTTTAATATGCTGATTAAAATTAATTAAAAACCATAGTAGAAACACAGATGTGGAAGGCTATGATTATAATGCTCAATTTTAGATATGAATTTTTGGTGCTAATGATGTTTTTCATTTCACAAATCTAAAATTAGCTGAGGAGAATTCTGCCAACAGATGTACACAGTTGTTATAAACCTACTCCTAATAAGGTTTAGGATATTTCAATACAAATTCACACACTGTTAAAATATTTCAGAAAAGTTACAAAAAATTAACCTGGAAACCACGTAAATTCCTTTCTCACTTTAACGGCTTGCAAAGAAACAAAAATCTTGTGTGACCCCCTGAAGTAACGGCTTGCAAAGAAACAAAAATCTTGTGTGACTCCCTGAAGTAATGGCTTGCAAAGAAACAAAAATCTTGTGTGACCCCCTGCAGTACATATTTTACATGTGTAGTAAATATCTTAAGCTATTGAACATTAGGTTTTGTATACATTTATATATATGTGTGTGTCTATATATACGTCCTCTTTCTTGTACTTAATATACACGTCCTCTTTCTTGTACTTAATATATACGTCCTCTTTCTTGTACTTAATATATATATGTCCTCTTTCTTGTACTTAATATATATGTCCTCTTTCTTGTACATAATATATATGTCCTCTTTCTTGTACTTAATAGATACGTTCTCTTTCTTGTACCTAATATATACGTCCTCTTTCTTGTACTTAACATACACGTCCTCTTTCTTGTACTTAATATATATGTCCTCTTTCTTGTACTTAATAGATACGTCCTCTTTCTTTTACCTAATACATACGTCCTCTTTCTTGTACTTAACATACACGTCCTCTTTCTTGTACTTAATATATATGTCCTCTTTCTTGTACTTAATATATATGTCCTCTT
>NW_013668229.1:139070-139850 GCF_000517525.1 Limulus polyphemus
AATATACACGTCCTCTTTCTTGTACCTAATATACACGTCCTCTTTCTTGTACCTAATATATACGTCCTCTTTCTTGTACTTAACAGATACGTCCTCTTTCTTGTACTTAATATATACGTCCTCTTTCTTGTACTTAAAAGATACATTCTCTTTCTTGTACTTAACAGATACGTCCTCTTTCTTGTACTTAATATATACGTCCTCTTTCTTGTACTCAATATATACGTCCTCTTTCTTGTACCTAATATATACGTCCTTTTCCTTGTACTTAATATATACGTCCTCTTTCTTGTACTTAATATATACGTCCTCTTTCTTGTACTTAATATATACGTCCTCTTTCTTGTACCTAATATATACGTCCTTTTTCTTGTACTTAATAGATACGTCCTCTTTCTTGTACTTAATATATACATCCTCTTTCTTGTACTTAATATATACATCCTTTTTCTTGTACTTAATAGATACGTCCTCTTTCTTGTACTTAATAGATACGTCCTCTTTCTTGTACTTAATAGATACGTCCTCTTTCTTGTACTTAATAGATACGTCCTCTTTCTTGTACTTAATATATATCGTCCTCTTTCTTGTACTTAATATATACGTCCTCTTTCTTGTACTTAATATATACGTCCTCTTTCTTGTACTTAATATATAGTCCTCTTTCTTGTGCTTAATAGATACGTCCTCTTTCTTGTACTTAACATACACGTCCTCTTTCTTGTACTTAAATACATCCTCTTTCTTGTACCTAATATATACGTCCTCTTTCTTGTACTT
>NW_013668229.1:140745-142656 GCF_000517525.1 Limulus polyphemus
TTCTTGTACTTAATAGATACGTTCTCTTTCTTGTACTTAATAGATACGTCCTCTTTCTTGTACTTAATATATACGTCCTCTTTCTTGTACTTAATATATACGTCCTCTTTCTTGTACTTAATAGATACGTCCTCTTTCTTGTACTTAATAGATACGTCCTCTTTCTTGTACTTAATATATACGTCCTCTTTCTTGTACTTAATAGATACGTCCTCTTTCTTGTACTTACTTAACCTAGAAGTGAGGTAAGTAATCTCTTCCTTCAGTCGTGTTTCTCCTTCAGCAGCAGCTCTCAACCTCTCGGCAGATTCAGAGAAAATCGGAGAACCCGGGACAGATGAAGCTGATGTAACAAATTTGTTTTATGACTATCACAGTTATTATTTGACTCTCAAATATGCTAAACTTACTCAGAATTTAATCTGGAACAAATCTAGCTATTCAACAACATTATTGCTCATCTGAATTTAATAAGTGAGAGCAAAATGTAAAAGCTCTTAATGTGAAGATATTAAAAATGGTCTTCTACAGTTAGAACAGAACTTTTAACTCTACAAATTAAACAGTGCTTTTTTTAACAAATGAAAAATATTTTTATACATATTATATAAACATTTATAAAACTACATAAAATATGATTCACAAAGCAGATCCTTTTAATTCTATATGTTAAATAGATATTTGTAATAAAAATGGTTTAGGGAAATAACAAAACTGGCCAACCTCCAAACTAGAGGGACTAGCCAAAGCCAAGCTCTAGGGTCTCACTGCATGTTGGAAGAGGAGGAGGAGGAGGGATTATAGGGTCTCTGAATGGAGTGATAATTCAAACATTGGATATTACTTGTTAGTTAGTGATATAGCTGAGAAGACACAGATGGGGATATACACCAGCACTTTAAACTGCATAAAATAGGATAACTTATAACATTGTATGTTTCTTTATGACTGCTAGAGAAAGAATATTAACTTTGCCTTCCTGCTAACACTATCCCTGGCCAAAACAATAACAGAAGAAGTATTTCTTAACTTTTCACTGCACAGTATATCGGTTGTTTCTAGTATGCAGGTATGTTCCTGCTCATTGCAGTATATATATTTTTAAAAGCATCTAGATCCCGATGCTGACACACATGAAGTGTCGCAGTACAAGGAAACATTTTTGGTAGCCGTTGGATAAATCCGAATTCTGTAGTCACCAGATATAAATGTTTGTCCAGCTATATCTGAAAGTCACGGCAAAAGGGTTAATATCTCTTGTAAGAGGGCCAGAGAGAACTTAACACTGTTTCAAACTTTCATATTTTAGAACGAAACATTATATTTTCTTTATTTTTCAATGTCAAAAGTTTCACATTCAAACTAAGTAATAATAGTATGATCTTATCTAAACCTAATGTAACTTTAGGTGGTCTCTTTAGAGTACTAGTCTAAAACATGACAATAAATCAATCATAACCTTGAACATTTACTATTTATATTTTCTCTTATGCTTTTGACAGTTTGTAGTACTTACAGAATGCTCCTTTTGTTTTATCTAGTTCAGCCAGTAGTCTGTTGTCCTGCTCAATGCGTTGTAGAATCCTGTCTATCTCTTTGGAAGCAGAGTCTAGTGTGGCTGGAGTTGTGAGTGGTAAGGATGTAAAAGAGAGTTTGTCTAAAACTGTTGGCTTCACTTTTAAAGGGGCTGTGACAGCACCTAATGAGGATGCCAGCACCTAATGAGGATGTTTAAAAAGCTTGAATTGTATGAAACTGTCAGCTTCACTATTAAGTAGGGCTATGACAGCACCTAATGAGGATGTTTAAAAAGCTTGAATTGTATGAAACTGTCAGCTTCACTATTAAGTAGGGCTGTGACAGCACCTAATGAGGATGTAAAAAAAGCTTGAATTGTATGAAACTGTCAGC